>NW_027053296.1:0-40000 GCF_011386835.1 Chrysemys picta bellii
CCGCACCAGCCCCGCACCGCCTGCCCTGCCCGCAGCCAGCCCCGTCTCCAGCCAGCCCTGCACCACCTGTCCGCAGCCAGCCCCTGCTGCACCCCTGCCCTACCTCCAGCCCCGCCACCCCTGTTCTGCCCGCACCAGCCCCGCCCCCCTGCCCTGCCTGCAGCCAGCCCTGCACCCCCTGCCCACAGCCAGCCTCTGCCGCACCCCCTGCCCTGTCTCCAGGCAACCCCTGCCGCACCCCCCTGCGGCCCTGCCCAAAGCCAGCCAGCCCCACACACCCCTGTCTCCAGCCAGCCCCGCACCCCTTGCCCTGCCTGCAGCCAGACCCTACCTCCAGTGAGCCCCTGCCCAGCCTCCAGCCAGCCCCATGTCCACTGGTGCCCTGCAGTTCCCAGGGCAGTAACCCTGCACACCTGCTTCAATGAGGGGGGCAGGGAGCAGCTGGGACCCACACATGTGCACACCACTAGGGTGACCAGACAGCAAGTGTGAAAAATCGGGACAGGGGGTGGGGGATAATAGGATCCTATAAGAAAAAGACCCAAAAATCGGGACTGTCCCTATAAAATCAGGACATCTGGTCACCCTAGCACACCCCCAGGGAGTGGCGGGGACCCACACACGTGAAACGGAGCTCATTAATAACCGATCAACAGCATATATGATGCAATGTACAGAATATATAATTTTATTTTTTATATAGTTATGGAAAGTAAATAATACATGGAAGAAATGAAAGGCTTTTTTTTCCATTATTTTTTTTGTTAGTCATCCCTGCCGGGGCCCCGCCAAAAATGTTCGAATTGGGCCCCGCCCTTCCTAAAGCCCACGCGCTGGAGAGAACAGGAGGATTCAGTCAGCAGGGGCTGCCGATCCGTCCCATTCACCAGGGCTGCTGTAGATAAATCTCTGATAATTTTCATATGACTTTACATTGTGCCTCTTCATATAACCTTGTGGTGGGTCTACCCACGTGTGACCTCTGTTTTCATGGAACTTTGTATCAAAGCCTCATTTAGAAACTTTGCATTGCCCTTGGTATAATATTATAGCCCCTAAGGATAGAATAAGATAGAAGAAAAATTTATTTTTGCTAGCAGTAGAACAAGAGCTCTCTCCCCCACACCACTCTTAATCAATTGCCCTGTTGAATGAATGAGGTGTGGATGAGCAAGGCATGGAAGGCAGCACCTCCAGACAGCCTCAACTGTTGGAGAGGGGCTGGGAGCCAGACCCAAGGACAATAAAACGTGTCAAGTGGGCTCATTAAAGACAAGCAGACATACCGATGGCCTCGGGGGTTAGAAGCAAGCACCTTCTTTTGGAAACACCCTCTTTGCAGCATTGGGACAACACTCAAAAGAAAGCAGCACAAAGGACCAATGGACACAGACACAGAGTTTGAATCTGGTATAGATTTGCATAAGAGGAAAGCTGCTATAAAAGTGAGGTGTCTCGCAGAGGACCCCGGGTCTCGTCTTGTCAACATGGGAGCATCGATCCAGATCGGCAGAAGCCCGGCTCCACCCCCTCCCCCATCTAATTCACCTGGCAAGTGAAGTTAAGGGGAGCAACTAATTGGTAACAACAAGACGGAGTGTGTTTGTGTGTGTGTGTGAGTGTAAGTGTAATATATGATATGCATATAATACAGTGTTAATGAATACATGTATTACTAATAAATGTGGCATTCTGCCTTATTCCCCCTGAAAAGATCCTGTGCAGTACTTTAAGTAAAACACTGCCATCCTGCGGCTTCAGCATTAGTGGCTGGGGTGACTTGGGGAAAGGTCTCAACCTCCCCACATCCCACTTCACTGCTGCCAGAATCCCTCCTGACCCCCCCGCTACAGTTCCCTCCCTACCCAACCTGGGTGGGGCTGGAGGAGAGGGGTCTGAGAACTTGAGCTGTGGATTGGAGGTGGAACAGCTGTCAGGGGCACTGACGGGGAAGTGGCAGGAGCTCCCCGTACAAGGAGGGGGGTTGCCACTGGAGGTCACTAGGAAGGACAACAAGATTCCATCCTGGGAGTCAGGAGGGGGAATCCATCCCTCAGAGGTGGGAAGGGGCTGGGTGGAAATGCTGCTGGTTCCAGGGGCCGTTAATCCCCCCTGATTCCTCGGAGGCGTCTGAGTCTCAGACAGGTTCTCGTTCCCTTGCAGCAGGAGGACGTCACGGCCAATGTGATGCGCCAGCTCCGTATCATGCGGCACTTGCGCCAGGTGCCTGAGGCGCTGCAGGGCCTGTGCCTCTGAGGCCACCAGCAACTCCCGCTCCCTGCTGCAGGTACTGCTCTGGCTCTCTGTAAATGGGGAGCTAGTGGAAGGGGAAATGGAGCCCCCTGGCACTCACAGAAAGCTGATTACAGAATGAGCCCGAACTGAGAGGCACCATATCCGCCCCCCTAAAGAGCCAGACTTCAGTGGTGATACAGCCCAGCTGGGGTAGCAACAGGATTGAGAACGAGGTAGGAAGTTCAGAGCAGCAAGGAAAGCCTGGAGGGGAACTTGAGAAGAGAGGTTGGAAAAGTGCAGCAAAGAGAAAGGAGCAGACCTAGCTGTTGGGTCCAGGGCCCTGGGCTGCTATGAAGCAGACTGGAGGAGGGACAAACACAAGGGTGGAGCAGTCCATGGTGGGTTCTCAGACCCTGACCGAAAAGGTTTTGGCATATGCAGCGGCAGTAGCAAAAAGGCAACAGAAGACGCTAAAGGCTTCAGAACAGGCTCTGCAAGCAGCTGTTCATGAGACTGAGTGGCTGCAGGAAGAGCGTCGGGATACTGCAGAAGAGAAGGTTTGCCCCGAGCGAGCTGGCAGTGGAGCTGCAGACACTGCGCACAGGCTGTACAAGCGTGCAGCCGGTGACAGCGATGAGATGAGGAGGGATGAAGCTTGGAGAAGAATAGAACTTGCCCCCGTGTGGGCCAGGTTCTAAGGAGGAGGGTATATAACGGGGGGCTTGGCCTGTGGGCTATAAAGCCTGGAGCTAGGCCAAATGGATTACAGAGTGAGCTCCAGCTGAGGGGAAACCAGGGGAAACGGCAACAAAGGTACAGGAGCAGGCCTAGCTGTTGGGTACAGGGCCTTGGGGCAGAACCTAGAATCCAGGGTAGGACTGGTTCTCCCACGGTCTCTAAGGAAGGGGATGTACAGGGCCATAGAAAGGGCTACCAAGGCCAGCAAGGGCAGGCCGAGCCAAAGTCAGGCTGAGGAAAAGCCCCCAAGGGACAGAGGATCTTGTTTCAGTTAAAGACATTTTTTGACTTTTAGTTTGGGATGAGCGTGACCCAGGAAGGAGTGGGACTAAAAGATGGTCGCCTGGTCGAAGGGCTGAGTTCCCAGCCAAAAACCTGCTGGCGGGCGTGCTAGCCCAAGAAATCTGTGACCCCAAGCCTTGAAGGAAGGGGCACCTATCGGTGAGTGACCTCTGTTACAAGCCCGCTTCCATTGTGGAAACAGCCTGGTATTGGAGAGTGGTGGGGATGGCCTGTGGGCGAGGATGGCTGGAGGGGTCATACAGGAGGGGCAGCAGCGTCCAGTGAGGAGATCAGGGAACGGGTTGTTTGCAGTCCTGCCACTGAGCGGTAACGTGATCCTGGCGAGGTCACTCTCCCACCTGGTGCCTCACTTTCTCTATCTTTGAAATGGGGATCATCCCGACCCACATTAAGAAAGGGTTTGATCCTCTGCTCTTGCTTCCCAAATCCCTGCCCTCCTTGCCCCACACAGGTCTCTGCCCTGTTGCTCAAACTCCCATGCACATGTTAGTGCCTGTGTCACCCCCGCAACTGCAAGGTCTCATGTACAGTCTCCTGCCAGCAAACTGAAGCTGCCACTAGATCCAGAATAGGAATCGCAGTTCCTGTGCGCTGCCCTGAATGGAGTCTAGACCCTGGGCATGGGGAAGGCCAACGCTCACATCCAGGTAGATCATCAACCTACTCCTCTGTCCCAGGAGCAGGAAGGCCTCTGCTTCGTGCTCCCTTCGGTAGCTGGAGCTGCTGAGTTGGGAGTGTGGTGGGTAGAGATGGGAACAGGCCATAGGATGAATCAAGTGTCAGGGGGAGACTCCCTGTGTGTGGGAGATGATGTTGCCCCTCTGTGGGGAATCCCTTCCTTGCAGATGCCGGGCTTTGGGTGCTGGACTCTGCCAGGAAGCCCAGCTCCCATCCCTAGCAGCTTGGCTGTTCCCTACACTGCTGTGCACCAGGCCCTCTGCAGAGAGCTTCTCTGGGCAAGGACTACAGAGCCTGCTGTCATCCTGGCACGAGTCACCCCAGGTTCCATAATCCTGACCCCTGGTCTCCCTCCGCTGGCAGGCTCTGAGCAAGGCCTGCGCCGAGAACATGGATGACGAGTTCTCGATCCTGCTGACAGCACCCCCCAGCACAGACAAACTCCAGCACATCTTGGAGGTGAGCAGAATGGGGAGGGGCCGCAGGGGTTTTACCTTAGCCCTGGGGACTCCTAGAAAGAAGAGATTGGAAAATCCATGTTTCTATTGGATCCTTCCGAGTATGCATTCGTGATATAAACTCACAAGGCACGCCGGCCACACCTCCAGAATGGGGACGTGGATCCAGGAAAGCAGTGACTCTGAAAAGGATTTAGGGGCCAGCGTGGAGAAGCCACTCAACATGAGCTCCCAGTGTGATGCTGTGGTGAACAGGGCTAAAGCCATCATTAGACGTAGGAGCAGAGCCGTGAGTAGGATAGGGAGGTGATACAGCAGCAGTGAGACTGCTATTTAAATATTACCTCCAGTCTTGGTGTCCTCCTTTGAAAAAGATGGTCCTAGAAATTGGAGCTGGGGCAGCAAAGAGCCATGAAATGTTCTGAGGGCTGGAGAAAAATGCCTTCTAGTGAGCTATTGAAAGAGCTCAACCTGTTTAGCTTATGAAAAGAAGATTGAAAGGTGACTTCACTGAAGTGTTGAAATGCCTTAATGGAGGGAAAATATTGGGTATTAAAGGGCTCTTTAATCGAGCAGAGAAAGGCAGAACAAGACCCAATGGCTGGAAGGTGAAAAGAGACAAATTCCTATGACAAATAAGGCACAAATATTCAACAGCGAGGATGATTGACCACAGGAAGAAGCTACCATGGAAAGTAGTGGATTCTCCATCTCTTGATGTCATTTAATAAAGACTAGATGCCTTTCCGGAATGTGTTTGCCCCAAAAGTAGCTATTGTGGTAGACAGGAGGCCTGTGATATGCGGGGGGTCAGATTAGATGCTCTAACAGTCTCTGCTGCCCATAAAGTCTACTCATTTCTGAGAAACCGAGTGTAGCATTGGGAGCAGCCTCTGCTTATTAAACAATCAGTTTGTCAGCACCTGCAGGACAATTTGGTTCTTAGGACTAGTGAGCATGGACTTGTCAAGAACAAATCATTCCAGACCAATCCTAGCTCCTTCTTTGGCAGGGTTAGGAGGTGGGTAAAGAGTAGATGCTGCTTAGCACTGTCAGAGCAGCTTTTGCTGGGGGATTCTCCCAGCACTTTCCAATAGTGGGAAAGTATGAAATCCCCATTTGACTGCTGGGGACAGAGCCTAGAGGGGGCAGCAACTTACCCCAAGTCCCACAGGTCAATAGGAAACCAGCAATGGAACCCAGGAGTCCTGACTCCCAGTTCCCTGCTCCAATCACTCCAGCGGAGCACACTCCCTCTCAAAGCAGGGGGACCGGACATGAGGGCCTGGTTGTAATTGCCAGCTGTGGGAGGGAGTGTGCAGCAGTGGTTAGTGAAGGGGCCTGGAAATAAGGACTGCTGGGTCTATTGGAGAGTGTCACTAGGAGCAGTGCATAAGATGAGGTATCCTATCATGTTTACTCAGATCAGATTAGGACATAATAGAATGGCTGAAATAGTTTATTTTATTTGTATTGTATTATTTTGCAATTGTTAAGAGCAGCAACTACTCAGCTCAGACTGAAGCATCTTATCTAATTTTTGAGATCTAAGTGTCTCCTCTTTGAGTGCCACGAGACAAGTTAACACATTGTGACAAAGAATTTTCATTGCCACTTGTTATGATTTCAAGAAACAAACAGGTTTAGTTTGAATAGGATTTTCGGTCAGAAACGGTTTCAATGAAATTTCCCCACCATCTCAATTCCTGGGCTCTATCTCTGCCTTTCGGGGGGGGGGGGGGGGGGGGTTGCTGTCTGTTAGAACAAGAGTCTGATTTGGATAGGGATAGAGACCTCTTCAATGTTTTTAATGAAGTAAATACTAATGGGAATTGTGTGATCATGGGAGACTTTAACTTCCCAGATATAGACTGGAGGACAAGTGCTAGTAATATAATAGGGCTCGGATTTTCCTAGATGTGATAGCTGATGGATTCCTTCACCAAGTAGTTGCTGAACCAACAAGAGGGGATGCCATTTTAGATTTGGTTTTGGTGAGTAGTGAGGATCTCTTAGAAGAAATGGTTGTAGGGGACAGCCTTGGTTTGAGCGATCATGAGCTAATTCAGTTTAAACTAAATGGAAGGGTAAACAAAAATAGATCTGTGACTAGGGTTTTTTTTTTCAAAAGGGCTAACTTTAAAAAATTAAGGAAATTAGATAGGGAAGTGGATTGGACTGAAGAACTTGTGGAACAGATGGATCAGACTGAACAGGTTCCAAACCTCTCGGAGGCTCTGACCTTCTAAACAGGGACGTCTGTTTTCTAGTAAAATCAGGAAAAAGAAAGGAGAAAACTCAAAAGAGGTTCCTCCTGGCGCTCACGTACATGACCCCTAATACTCTCTCAGCCCTCAAAGAGAGACCTCGAGAAGGAGACTTGCTGAAGGAAAGCTACAGGGGACTCAGAGGTTTGCCTGGCCCTGCGCCCCTGTCCTGCCTGGCTGATGTCAGCATCTCTCTGTGAGGTCACCACCTCCCCTGCACCTTTGACCAATAGGCTGAGGTCCTGCAAAAGGCCTTTGTGATGTCACTGTCACACCCACCCCTCCCCTGCAGTGCTAATGTCCTGCCACAGGCCAGACCCCTTGGAGGTTTGAGCTACTCTCTGTGGATCACCCCGCTCAATGAGTGTTCATTCTAGGAAGCAAGCCGGCTAGACAGTAAAACAGCAGAGGCTGCTCCCAATGCTACACTCGGTTTCTCAGAAATGAGTAGACTTTATGGGCAGAAGAGACCGTTAGAGCATCTATTCTGACCCCCTGCATATCACAGGCCTTTCTGCACCATATGGGGCAGGCAGAGCTCTGCCTGGGCGCAGGGGGAATGGGATGGGAGTAGATCAAGGAAAGGGGGGAGGGGAATGGGTGTGAGGGAAAGAGCTCCTGTCCCAGATGAAGGAATTTGGGGGCAGAGGAAAGGACCCTGCTCCACAGAGAGGGGAGAGTGTTTCTGTGAGTGCCAGGGGGCTCCATTTCCCCTTCCACTAGCTCCCCATTTACAGAGAGCCAGAGCAGTACCTGCAGCAGAGAGCGGGAGTTGCTGGTGGCCTCAGAGGCACAGGCCCTGCAGCGCCTCGGGCACCTGGCGCAAGTGCCGCATGATACGGAGCTGGCGCATCACATTGGCCATGACGTCCTCATTCTGCAAGGGAACGAGAACCTGTCTGAGACTCAGACGCCTCCGAGGAATCAGGGGGGATTAACGGCCCCTGGAACCAGCAGCATTTCCACCCAGCCCCTTCCCACCTCTGAGGGATGGATTCCCCCTCCTGACCCCCAGGATGGAGTCTTGTTGTCCTTCCTAGTGACCTCCAGTGGCAACCCCCCTCCTTGTACGGGGAGCTCCTGCCACTTCCCCGTCAGTGCCCCTGACAGCTGTTCCACCTCCAATCCACAGCTCAAGTTCTCAGACCCCTCTCCTTCAGCCCCACCCAGGTTGGGTAAGGAGGGGACTGTAGCGGGGGGGCAGGAGGGATTCTGGCAGCAGTGAAGTGGGATGTGGGGAGGTTGAGACCTTTCCCCAAGTCACCCCAGCCACTAATGCTGAAGCCGCAGGATGGCAGCCCTGGTGAATGGGACGGATCGGCAGCCCCTGCTGACTAGGGTTACCATACGTCCTGTTTTTCCCGGACATGTCCTGCTTTTCGGCAATCAAACCCCCGTCCGGGGGGAATTGCCGAAAAGTCAAACATGTCCGGGAAAATGCCGGCCGGGCACTTCCCCTCCCGCGGCTGCTCTGCTCCGCTCCTCCCCTCTCAGACTTTAAGAGCCGAGCTGCCCGAGCCAGCGCTACTGGCTTCGGGCAGCCCCCCCTGCCTCCGGACCCCGAGCTACGGGCCAGGCACTTCCCTTCCAGGGCTCCAGCTGCGCTGGGGAAGCACCGGCCGGGGGCGCAGGGTCTGGGGGCTGCCCGGCAAACCGTGAAGCCGGTAGTGCTGGGGCAGCCCTTTCCCCATGGCTGGGAGTGGGAGGGAGGAGGGGGCTGAGTTAGGGCGGGGAAGGGGCGGAGTTGGGGCAGGGCTAGGGGTGGGGAAATGGGCGGGGCCAGGGCCCGTGGAGGGTCCTCTTTTTTTATTTATTAGACATGGTAACCCTACTGCTGACTGAATCCTCCTGTTCTCTCCAGAACGGGTCCAGCCTTGCCAGCAGCAGGACAAGCGTCCCCTGCCCATGTGCCTCAGCCCTGCCTGGTCAGATGCCATCACCCGTCAGTCCTTGGCCTCCCAGGCTGCCAGTGATGGGAGCAACTCTGGGTGGTGGCTCGGGTGACACAGACACCAGACCACTAGGAATTGGGTGCGGCCCTGTGGGACAGGAGAATCTCGCAGAGGGCACTTGGGGGACTCTCCTGCCCTTCCCAAGAGCGATAGCACCCTGTTCTAGGAACGTAAGTCTGGGATGAGGCAAAGCTTGTCATTAATTAGCCTGGCTAAAGAGCTGGGTGGAGCTGCTCCGGGGACAAGCTGGCTCGCTCCTGCTCATGGAGGTGAATTCATCTCCCTTCCCAGGAGCACCTGCTCTCCCTTTCATTCCCCACCAGGCTCCTTGTGCCAGGCCAGCGAATGGCCACAGGATGGGAATGAGGCCTGGGCCCCGCCCCAATCTCCTGAGTCTAATGCAGCTGCTCACCTTGTCCCCCATCAGCTGCTGGGTTTCCCCCAGGAGGGAGTAGGTGACAGGGAGAGAGACACACACATTTGTCCTTCTGGTCGCAGGGCTTGTGTCCTTCCAATCCCATTGGTGGCTGCACAGTGGGCAGAGTCCTCGCTGCGTGCCTGGCCCAACAGAATTGCAGGGCGTGGTGTGGAACACAGAAAGAGATAGAGAGACTCATCCTCCAGCCGGGGTCAGTCTTTGAGAAATTGGCTGGGGTCCCAGTCTCACTCTTCTAGCGGGTGCCATTTCCCAGCTGGGTTCCTTACCCCTCTGGTGCAGCAGCAGCTGGTAGAGCCGGTAAACCCCCTCTCTGGCCTGCCGGCTGATGTCCTTGGCTGGGTCACTGATGGACAGAGCCAGCTGTGCCATGTGGTGACCCATCCTGGGGAATTCCGCTGTGTTCTAATGGACGGGAGAGGGAGAGGGGACTCCATCAGCATTTTCCTGTTAGCTCCCAGTCCCCCCCCGGGCCAGGACTCTCCTTCCCCTTAGCCCCTCTGCAGGAGATGCTAGAGGATAGGAGCTAGAGCCAGACCCTTAATTTCCTCTGCCCCCAAGGAAGCCTGGAGCACAGGGCTGTGGACAGGGCCCTCCATGAGGACTTGCTTCCCCAGCTGCTCCAGGATGACAGGGAGGCATGAACCTGGAGCACAGTCCCCTTAAAAGCCCAGAGTCACCACTTAACTAGGACAAGAAGAACTTGACTCAAGCCAGGCTCACTCTCTGCTCTGACTCTGCCTCCCCAAGAGGAACACTCCTAACCCACAGCCCCTGCAGCAGCAGATCCTACAGCCCGTCGGAGCCAGCCCACCTACCCCTGGAGTCAGGAAGCTGGGGTCAGAGGTCACTTACGTCAAACTCAGGGAGGGTGATGGTGAATCTGAGCAGGGCCGTGCTGCTCTTAACGGCCCTGGTTCTCTCTCGCGGCACCCTGGACACGATCCAGTAGTTAATGTGCTGTGGGGAAAGGAGGCATTGCACTGACTGCCCTGACCAAGGATGCCCACTGGGGGCCCGGCTAGGAGGACAGACTGGAAAATGGATCTAAGAGTGAAGGTAAAATTGCCCCCACCCCTCTCATCGGGCTCACCTCCAAGATGTACTGGAGCCTGTTGGTGTCTGGGGACTCTGCCAGTAGGTTCCCCAGCATGGCGTCCAGGAGGTCTGGCAAGACCCTAGGCAGATCCTGAAAGCAAGGGAGAGCCATGGGTCAGAGTTAGGGAAACTGGGGCTAAACTTGCCACAGGATGAGAAGTGGGGTCTCTGGGAAGCACTGGTGTGACCCCCAAACACATATCCTGGCCTCTCTCATTCACATCCCACTGCAGGCAATTAGCAAGGACTCATGGCAGAATGACAGCTGGCTCTTCAATCCATGATTTTAGCTGATCTACCTGCACTTGGGTGGTGTCCTTCTCCATGCCCAGGGTGAAGACGGCGTGCAGGGCAGCTCGGAGGAGGTGGGTCTCCAGCTCTGGCTCCACAGCAGGTGTCATGGTGCTGGAAGAGAGAGGAGCCGGTATTAGACTGTGCAGTGCGGGGATGGGACTGGCACCAACACGCAGGTTAAACTGCAGGGAAATAGGCACAGGCTGGCAAGAAGGGAAACTGAGGCACCGAGCCAGGGAATGATAAGGCCAAGGTTTCTCAGACAGACAGTGGCAGGGCAGGAATAGCACCTGTTCCCTGCACCCTGCTGCCCCTCCTGTATCTGATCCTGGGAGTGAGCCTCTCCCCAAAGCCGTTGCAATGTTACTGGAGTGAAAAGAACAGCCCAGCCAGGAGAGAGTGACCCTTCCCCGCACCTCTGCCAGAGGAGCCACCCTTGGGCGGTGACCTGGGAGTGGGAGTGGGAGGGGCAGTGACTCCCAGCCCTGGGCCTGAGCAGCATTGGGGTTAGGGGAACCGGGCTGGAGGGTCTCGGTACCTGAGGTTGCCCACAGCAATCAGGGAGTTAGCGAGGACGGCGCCGGGTGGAGAGTTATCAGGCAGCTCCTCAATGAGCTCCTGTGAGACCCAAAGGAGACAAAGGAGCGTGTGAGATTCGGGCCACACTGGACATTGCTGGTTTCCTATTGACCTGTGGGACTTTGGGCAAGTTGCTCCCCGCTCTAGGCTCTGTCCCCAGCAGTCAAATGGGGATTTCATACTTTCCCACTATTGGAAAGTGCTGGGAGAATCCCCCAGCAAAAGCTGCTCTGACAGTGCTAAGCAGCATCTGACCATTAGAGGTCAGAGCGCACTGCCCAGGAGGAGGAGTGTTTGGTTCTGGGCTGTTGGAGTACGGGCTTTCAACCATCTGTGCACACATATTATACTAATTGCATCTAGACCACATCTCCCTAGTTTGTTTGTGAGAATGTCCTTATTAACACCAAGATGGATCACATCTACTGTTTACCCACCTCCACTAGGCCCGTAACCCTGCCAAAGAAGGAGCTAGGATTGGTTTGGAATGATTTGTTCTTGACAAGTCCATGCTCACTAGTCCTAAGAACCAAATTGTCCAAATTGTCCTGTAGGTGCTGACAAACTGATTGTTTAATAAGGAGTTCCAGTATCTTTCCAGGTATGTTAATGGATGGGAAGATGTTCTTTTTCAGGGATCTCTGACGAGAACTGGGGCACAGCACTTAGTTTGTTGAGGCCATAAAATGGAGACAGGCACCTCTTCTCTTCTCCCAGCACCCCAGATACCTAAAAGGGTGGGACTCACATCCCTCAATGGGCTTTAAAAAAGACAATGGTTACAATGTGGCCCCAACCATTTCTGGTTTCTGCAGACTAGATGTTTTAGCAAAGTTTAGAATTCCTTGGTGCTCAACACCGTGAAACTCCCCTTTCTCCTTTACAAAGGGCTTTAACGCCCCTTATCTCACCCAGGCTCTCGACTGCCCAAAGTTGGAGAATTGTCCCTGTTCCCACTGCAGAGCACCCCCCACGACACACACACAGAGTCCTCCTGGTGGTGGGAGGGGAACAGAGGAAAGGACAGAAGACGTAAGAGATGAAGAGAAAGGAGGGAGGGATGGAGGAAAAGGTAAAAGAAAAAGGACAAACCCTAATGTCCCCAGTGATTCTAAGGGACAAAATCCCAGGTGGGGAATAAAATTCGACCACCTTAAGCTAGTGTTTTCCATGCCTAGAATTCAGCTGGCGCCAGATGCATCAGACTCAACAGGTTCCAAACCTCTCGGAGGCTCTTACCTTCTAAACAGGGACGTCTGTTTTCTAGTAAAATCAGGAAAAAGAAAAGAGAAAACTCAAAAGAGGTTCCTCCTGGCGCTCACGTACGTGACCCCTAATACTCTCTCAGTCCTCAAAGAGAGACCTCGAGAAGGAGACTTGCTGAAGCAAAGCTACAGGGGACTCTGAGGTTTCCCTGGCCCTGCGCCCCTGTTCTGCCTGGCTGATGTCAGCATCTCTCTGTGAGGTCACCACCTCCCCAGCACCTTTGACCAATAGGTTGAGGTCCTGGAAAAGGCCTTTGTGATGTCACTGCCACACCCACTCCTCCCCTGCAGTGCTAATGTCCTGCCACAGGGCAGACACTTTGGAGGTTTGAGTTACACAAAGAGGAGACACTTAGATCTCAAAAATTAGATGAGATGTTTCAGTCTGAGCTAAGTAGTTGCTGCTCTTAACAATTGCAACATAATAAAATACAAATAAAATAGACTATTTAAGCCATTCTATTATGTCATAATCTGATCTGAGTAAACGTGATAGGACACCTCATCTTATGCACTGCTCCTAGTGACACTCTCCAATAGATCCCCATTCTCCACCTGTCGGGAGGTAGGTAGGAGCGGATTGTTATCCTACTTGAAAGAGGGAGAAGCTAAGGCTGAGAAAGGAGAATTGACTTGTCTTAGGTCACACAGCCAGTCCGTGGCAGAGTTGGAATAGGACCCAAGAGCCCTGATTTTCAAACTAACCATCGGATCTTGAATTTCAGACATTGAATGACCTGAATAAAGTGTTCTCAAGTGAGTTCCAGACCAGCAAGAGTTCATAGTAATTATTCAGCAAGTATTTTAGGAGAACTGGAATGGTAGAGAAATAATGAACTGCAGAGAAGCAGCAAAATTTGTTGAACATATGACTGGTTATGACTATTTACTTGGTCTTAAAAGAAAACAACAGGGACCTGAGTCTCCTCCCTGTCAATAACCCCCTGCTCAGCCAATCAGGGTAGAGACCGAGGGGCGGGGGGATGAGGGTTCTCACCAGAGAGCCCAAAGGATGGCCCAGGTCACCGCTGGGGATCACTGTCTGAGCACTATTTCAACGCCACATTTTTCGGTGGACCTCCCACAATCGGAGTTGTAGAGCACCCCCCACGACACACACCCCCCCCCCCTCCTGGTGGTGGGAGGGGAACGGGGAAAGGACAAAATAAGTAAGAGATGAAGAGAAAGGAGGGAGGGATGGAGGAAAAGGTAAAAAGAAAAGGGCAACCTTAATGTCTCTAGAGATTCTAAGGGACAAAATCCCAGGTGGGGAATAAAATTTGGCCACCTTAAGCTAGTGTTTTTCCATGCCTAAAATTCAGCTGGCGCCAGATGCATCAGACTCAACAGGTTCCAAACCTCTCAGAGGCTCTTACCTTCTAAACAGGGACGTCAGTTTTCTAGTGAAATCAGGAAAAAGAAAGGAGAAAACTCAAAAGAGGTTCCTCCTGGTGCTCACATACATGAACCCAAATATTCTCTCAGACCTCAAAGAGAGATCTCGAGAAGGGGACTTGCTGGAGCAAAGCCACAGGGGTCTCTGAGGTTTCCCTGGCCCTGCGCCCCTGTCCTGCCTGGCTGATGTCAGCATCCCTCTGTGAGGTCACCACCTCCCCTGCACCTTTGGCCAATAGGCTCAGGTCCTGCAAAAGGCCTTTGTGATGTCACTGCCACACCCACCCCTCCCCTGCAGTGCTAATGTCCTGCCACAGGGCTGACACTTTGGGAGGTTTGAGCTACTCCCTGTGGATCACCCCACTCAATGAGTGTTCATTCTAGGAAGCAAGCTGGCTAGACAGTAAAACATCACAAGCTGCTCCCAATGCTACACTCGGTTTCTCAGAAATGAGTAGACTTTATGGGTAGCAGAGACCGTTAGAGCATCTAATCTGACCCCCTGCATATCACAGGCCTCCTGTCTACCACAATAGCTACTTTTGGGGCAAACACATTCCGGAAAGGCATCTAGTCTTTATTAATGACATCAAGAGATGGAGAATCCACCACTTTCTTTGGTAGCTTCTTCCTGTGTTCAATCATCCTCGCTGTTGAATATTTGTGCCTTATTTGTCATAGGAATTTGTCTCTTTTCACCTTCCAGCCATTGGGTCTTGTTCTGCCTTTCTCTGCTAGACTAGAGAGCCCTTTAATACCCAGTATTTTCTCTCCATTAAGGCACTTCAACACTTCAATGAAGTCCCCTTCAATCTTCTTTTGATAAGCTAAACAGGTTGAGCTCTTTCAATAGCTCACTAGAAGGCATTTTTCTCCAGCCCTCAGAACATTTGGTGGCTCTTTGCTGCCCCAGCTCCAATTTCTAGGACCATCTTTTTCAAAGGAGGACACCAAGACTAGAGGCAGTATTCCAATAGCAGTCTCACTGCTGCTGTGTCACCTCCCTATCCTACTCACGGCTCTGCTCCTACGTCTAATGATGGCTTTAGCCCTGTTCACCACAGCATCACACTGGGAGCTCATGTTGAGTGGCTTTCTCCACGCTGGCCCCTAAATCCTTTTCAGAGTCACTGCTTTCCTGGATCCACGTCCCCATTCTGGAGGTATAGCCGGCGTGCCTTGTTGCCACGTATAGGACCTTGCATTGGGCTCTGCTCAAACTTGTTTTCTTTGAATGGGTCCAGCTGGCCGAATGAGCCAGATCGCTCTGTATCACTGCCCTCTCCCCATCTGGAATTACCCACTCTGCCTGTATTTTGTCACCCCCCAATCTTATCCGCAGTGATTGTATGTTTTCTCCCAATTCATTGATAACAATTATTTTAAAAAATTAGTCCTTGAGAGCTTCTTCAGACCCTTAGTACCCAGGACCTGCTCCCCAGAGCACAGTGAGAAAGGCCGTCCAGCCCTGCTGGTACATAGGGATAAGCACAGAACAAAGGTACCTTTAGGAGCTGTGTTGTCCATAGCTCTGAACAACATGTGGGGTCAGCAGATTACAAACGCACGACAGACCTGTAGTGTAGACAGGTCCCAACTGTGTCTCGATTTCCCACCCTGTAAAATGGGGAGAACAAACAAAACCTTGATTAGCTCCATTTGATAGCTGGGGAAACCGAGGCACCCAGCGGTGCAGAGACTCGCTCATGGTCCCAAAGCCAGGAATAGAAACAGCAGATCTGATAGCCAGGGCTGGGACCTAACCCTGGTTTTCCTGGCCTTGCTGCTCTAAGTTTAGTCACAGCCGCCATGTCTTTTCCCCCGTGTCCCTTAACCCCACGTCACTGCAGAAGAGAGATTTTCTGGTAGCCAGCTGGCTCTCCTGCATGTGGATGTCGTTCCAAAAGACGTGCTCTGACTCAGTCCCATGCTATGGTTGGCTGAAGGAACCACTTGGTCACATTCTAGCCCTGAGTTATACAGGAGGGGTGACTAGATGCACATAATGTCCTTTCTGACCTGAACTTCTATCAATCGCTACATTTTCTGCTGCTAGGAAGAGAACTCTGGACCTATTTTCTCTCATTCACTTTCAGTCGGAATAATTTCAATCCAGGCCAAAGGATTTCCTCTTCCATTGTGTCTTCAGCACCTTTGGGAGCAACCAGTTACTGTTACCCATAGGTTACCAGTTTCAACCTGTCCCAGGGTGAGATGGCCAGGAAAGGGGTTGGAGCTCAACTGCACCTGGCCCAGGTGATGCAGCTCCCTAGGGTGAAGGGAATAAGTGTGGGGGTCACGTGACAAGACGCAGCCGGTGACTAGGACCCAGGCCTGCTGAGAGATAGAAGGGGAGCCTGTACTCAGCCAGGAGAGGAGACCCCAAGGGAAGCAGGCATGGGAGGGGCTTGGAGCGTCCTTTAAAGGTCAGGGACAAGCTGGGAAGGGGCCAGGCTGAGCACTAAGGACAAGGCCCTAGGAGGGAAAGACAGGGCAGTTTAGGTAGGGTTACCATATTTCAACAAGCAAAAAAGAGGACGGGAGGAGCCCCGCCCTAGCCCCGCCCCTGCCCCCTCCCACTTCCCGCCCCCCTAGAACCCCCAACCCTCCCCCCATTCCTTGTCCCCTGACTGCCCCCTCCTGGGACCCCTGCCCCTAACTGCCCCCCGGGACTCCACTCCCTATCTAAGCCTCCTTGCCTCTTGTCCCCTGACTGCCCCAACCCTTATCCACACCCCCACCCCTAGACAGACCCCTGGACTCCCACGCCCCATCCAACCACTCCACCCCCTGACAGCCCCCCCAGAACTCCCAACCCATCTAAACCCCTCTGCTCCCTGTCCCCAGACTGCTCGATCCCTCTCCACACTCCTGCCCCTGACAGCTCCCCCAGAACTCCCAACCCATCTAAACCCCTCTGCTCCCTGTCCCCTGACTGCTCCGATCCCTCTCCACACTCCTGCCCCCTGAGAGCCCCCCCAGAACTCCCAACCCATCTAAACCCCTCTGCTCCCTGTCCCCTGACTGCTCCGATCCCTCTCCCCACTCCTGCCCCCTGACAGCTCCCCCCCAGAACTCCCAGTCCCCTACCCCCCGCTCCTTGTCCCCTGACTGCCCCCTCCTGGGACCCCTGCTCCTAACTGCCCTCCAGAACCCCACCCCCTACCTAAGACTCCCTGTTCCTTGTCCCCTAACTGCCCCCTCCTAAGACCCCCCCCAACTGCCCCCCAGGACCCTACCCCCTACCTGTACCCTGACTGCCCAAAACTTTCTCCACTCCCCTCCAAAAGCCCCCCCCCGTTTCTTGACTGCCCCCCTCCAGAACCTCCCTGTCCCTTCTCCTGCCCCCCCTTGCCCTGCTGCTCAGAACAGGGTGTTGGGCTCTGTGCCAGCCGGACACATGGCTGAGCTCCCTGCACAAAACACAACCCGGTCCCTGGCCCTGCACAGGGCTGCCGGAGCGGGCTGCAGGAGGAGGAGCTGCCAGCCGGCTCAGAATGCAGGGAGGAGGAAGCTGCTCCGGAGTCCAGCCCGGGACTTTCCTGCAGCCCTCCCAGCCGCTCGCTCTGCCCGGGGAGGGGGAAATCCCGGACATTGTGAGTGCTTTACAAATTCCCCCGGACGCTATTTTTAGCACACAAAAGGAGGACATATCCGGGGTAAATCCGGACGAATGGTAACCCTAGTTTAGGAGATGGGGCAGATAGTCCAGTTGGTTTCGGCTCCCAGGACCAGACACCCAGAGGTGAAGGTGATTGTCGGGGCTTCTGTCCTTCTTCCCCAGTGTAGATTTGATAGTGGAGAAGACTGATGCCGTAAGGGGGAAGTGAGTTACCCCAAGGTCACCCAGTGAGTTTATATCACAAATGCATACTCGGAAGGATCCAATAGAAACATGGATTTTCCAGTCTCTTCTTTCTAGGAGTCCCCAGGGCTGAGGTAAAACCCCTGCGGCCCTCCCCATTCTGCTCACCTCCAAGATGTGCTGGAGTTTGTCTGTGCTAGGGGGTGCTGTCAGCAAGATTGAGAGCTCGTCATTCATATTCTCTCCATGTTCTCTGGGCAGGCCTTGCTCAGAGCCTGCCAGCGGAGGGAGACCAGGGGGTCAGGAGCCTGCATTAGCACCGGTGTGCCATTGACCAAGAGCTGGCTGAGGTAAGCGCCGCCTGGCCGGAGCTCGCACCCAGAAACCCTGCCCCAGGTCGGAACCCCCTCCCACACCCAAAATTCCCTCCAGACCTCACACACGCCACCCCAACCCCCCTGCCCCAGGTCGGAACCCCCTCCTGTACCCTAATCCCTCCCAGACCCCACACCCACACCCCAATCCCCTACCCCAGCCCTGAGCCCCCTCCCGCACCCAAACTCCCTCCCAGAGTCCGCACCCCAACCCTCTGTCCCAGCCCGGATCTCCCTCTGGCACCCCAACCCCCTAATCTCCAGCCCAATCCCAGAAGCCGCATCCCCACCGGAGCCCTCACCCCTCCCTGCAATCCAACCCCCAGCTCCAGCCCAGTGAAAGTGAGTGAGGGTGTGAGAGCGAACGACTGAGAGAGGGTGGGCTGGGGCTGGAGTGAGTGGGGGTGGGCCTTGGGGAAGGGCATGAAAGGGGTTGGGTCAAGGGCGTTTGGTTTTGTGCAAGTAGAAAGTTGACAACCCTACTTAAGGACCTTTGAAAAGCAGCCTCCGTAGCACCGCTCCTGATACCAGGGGCCAAGGCGCCCCGGACATGAGAACCACAATAGGCCAGAGCAAAACGCTGCGTTAGAAATCGGAGCTCAGGCTGCCAAGAGAACGATAGCTGACAGACAGGAGATGCAGGAATTAAGGTTGTGCCTTCAGCCAGCAACTGGTGTTCATCCGTTTGCACCACACACACACCTGTAGGCAGGGGCCACTATTTCCTTGTCTGTCTGCCTGTTTAACGTCTCTCGGGCCTTACTGTGCCCATCACCGTGGTGTCTGAGTGGCAAACCAAGGGTTTGACGTGTGCATATGAAACTGCCTGACTGGAAGGACGTGCTTTGGTTTGGATCAGTGACTGCTGGGGCGATTGGTGGCAGAAGGCTCTGAGGGCCTGGCTGATTCCGACCTGGCTCATTCCAATGGCTTCTACAGCTGAGAGCAGCCCAGTCTCCTGCCTGGGTCCGACGCAAACCAGGAAGTACAGGACCACGGTTAATAAGAACAGCTCAAAAGATCATTTTCCTCTGACCCAGCCCTGCACAGATTTCCAGCTTAGGTTTGCATTTTCAGCAAAAGTTCTTCTTGATTATTTTCTCCCAACCCCCTTCTGCCTCCATAATAGCCAGCCACCCCGTCAGTCGCAACCTAGGGCGCTCCAGGGACAGCGTGTGTGCGTGTATGTGTACGTCTGTATATATGTATATGTGTACATGTGCGTATGTATGCGTGTACGTGTATGCGCACATGAGTGTGTGCACATGTGAGTGTGCGTGTGTATGTGTGTACATGTACCCCAGTCAGATGTATACATCTGGATTTCCTTTGAAAGAATTTTCAAATTGAGCTGATCAAGTGCAATGGCAAAGCACCCAATCCTCTGTCCCCCCCCCCCCCAACTGCCTTCGCTGCTTTAACGTACAACCTGCTCCGCAGGCACCTCTGACTCTGAAAGCCCTAACGCTCCAGGGGAGCAGGCCGTACCCTGCCCTGCCCTGGCTGCCCCGGGTGTTACCTCGGAGGGAATCGTTCCAGATTCCAATGGGTGGCAGGTCCAGGGAAGAGCCTTATCTGGGGGGAGGCTGTACCAGACCCGCCCGACCCAGGCAGGCTCCCAGGTATTCTCTGCTCGGGGCTGATAGGGCTTCTTAGCAGTTTCTCTCCAAACAAATTCCAGTTCAAGACACCTGAGAGCTCCACAGCAGGGCAGCATCCCCAGAGCGCAGCAGGGCGGAGGTTAGGGGGAGCAGTCGGTAGCAGCACCTGCCCCTCGTACGGCAGGAGCGAGAAGTGCCAGCCTCTCTGCACAGAGCAGCAGCGTTCAGCATGGGCCAGACGTGCTGCGGTGATGGGTAAGAGCGGGCTCGGAGAGCCAGAGGGTCTGTGGGGCAGCGCTGGGCCCTTCTGCTCCGCACTAGGGCCGGGGTGGGCGTGTTCAACTGGGACTGGGAACCCACCAGCACTTGTGGGTGTGAATGTGGGGCTGGAACTCAATGTGGGGCGCTACTGGGGGGAAGGGCAGAGAGACACCTGGGCTGAGACCCAGCTCCAGGGAGACAGTCACTCCTGCCTAGCCGGGGTTAAATTGCCCAGCTGTGTGACAGCCCCCCCATCCCAGAGGGGTTCCCCCCCCCCCCCGGTATGTCACAGCAGGGTAATGTGCATACTGAAGGGCAGGGGTTGCCAGAGACTGGCTGGGAGAGGCCTTTGGGGATGGAGGAAGCAGCACTAAGGTACATGCCAACCTCCCTACAGAGGAGGGGCCGTGCCCCACAGGTGTGGGGCAGGGAGCTGGGACACTGCGTGGTGGGTCATTGTCTGGCCCAGGCCCTTCCTAGCAGCAGGCCGAGGCATTTTCTTCAGGTCACCTTCCGCTGCAGCTTGGCCACGGGCCCCCAAACCCTCTAGCCCAGCCAGGGATCCCAAGTGGGGATTGTCACGGCTGGCTCCTCCCTGCCGCCAGCAGCTCTTCACTGCCAGGGAATTCCTGAAATCCTGTGTGCTCCTCCCCCCCACACCTCCTGGGGCTGGAGTGCCCCCCCCCCCCCGGACAGCCCCTGCCCCGAGCTCTGAGTGCCCCTGGCCAGTCCCTCCCCTCAGCCCCCCCCACTTCCTGGGGCTCTGAGTGCCCTCAGCCTGTCCCCCTTCCACACCCCGGGGCTCAGTGACCTTGGCCAACCCCCGTCCCTTCAGGAGGAACTCCCAGTACCCACCCAGCCCCCACACCTCAGGGTTCCCCTCCTGCGGCTCTGTGGCCATACCCCCACCAGGGCCGGCTTTAGGCCAATTCAACCAATTCCCCTGAATCGGGCCCCGAGCCCAAGCCCCGGTACGGTGTACCGGCAAGAGCCTGTGCGCTGTACCAGGGTGGCTCGGCTTCCCCAGGGGGCAATTTAAAGGACCTAGGGCTCCCAGCAGGGGCCGGAGCCCCAGGCCCTTTAAATTGCCACCAGACCCCCACTGCTGGAGCCCTGGGGTAGGGCTGCGGGGCTCTGGGGGCTATTTAAAAGGTCCGGGACTCCCGCTGCCTCTACCGCCCCGGCCCTTTAAATAGCCACTGGAGCCCGGCTGCTTCCCCAGGGCTCCCGCGGCTATTTAAAGGGCCGGGGCGGTAGAAGCAGGGGAGCCCTGGGCCCTTATAGCCCCCAGAGCCCTGGGATAGCGGGGGACTCGGGGGCTATTTAAAGCTGCCTCTGCTGCACCCCGTTCCCGCACCAGCCCCGCACCGCCTGCCCTGCCCGCAGCCAGCCCCGTCTCCAGCCAGCCCTGCACCACCTGTCCGCAGCCAGCCCCTGCTGCACCCCTGCCCTACCTCCAGCCCCGCCACCCCTGTTCTGCCCGCACCAGCCCCGCCCCCCCTGCCCTGCCTGCAGCCAGCCCTGCACCCCCTGCCCACAGCCAGCCTCTGCCGCACCCCCTGCCCTGTCTCCAGGCAACCCCTGCCGCACCCCCCTGCGGCCCTGCCCAAAGCCAGCCAGCCCCACACACCCCTGTCTCCAGCCAGCCCCGCACCCCTTGCCCTGCCTGCAGCCAGACCCTACCTCCAGTGAGCCCCTGCCCAGCCTCCAGCCAGCCCCATGTCCACTGGTGCCCTGCAGTTCCCAGGGCAGTAACCCTGCACACCTGCTTCAATGAGGGGGGCAGGGAGCAGCTGGGACCCACACATGTGCACACCACTAGGGTGACCAGACAGCAAGTGTGAAAAATCGGGACAGGGGGTGGGGGATAATAGGATCCTATAAGAAAAAGACCCAAAAATCGGGACTGTCCCTATAAAATCAGGACATCTGGTCACCCTAGCACACCCCCAGGGAGTGGCGGGGACCCACACACGTGAAACGGAGCTCATTAATAACCGATCAACAGCATATATGATGCAATGTACAGAATATATAATTTTATTTTTTATATAGTTATGGAAAGTAAATAATACATGGAAGAAATGAAAGGCTTTTTTTTCCATTATTTTTTTTGTTAGTCATCCCTGCCGGGGCCCCGCCAAAAATGTTCGAATTGGGCCCCGCCCTTCCTAAAGCCCGCGCTGCTGGAGAGAACAGGAGGATTCAGTCAGCAGGGGCTGCCGATCCGTCCCATTCACCAGGGCTGCTGTAGATAAATCTCTGATAATTTTCATATGACTTTACATTGTGCCTCTTCATATAACCTTGTGGTGGGTCTACCCACGTGTGACCTCTGTTTTCATGGAACTTTGTATCAAAGCCTCATTTAGAAACTTTGCATTGCCCTTGGTATAATATTATAGCCCCTAAGGATAGAATAAGATAGAAGAAAAATTTCTGTTTGCTAGCAGTAGAACAAGAGCTCTCTCCCCCCCCCCCCCCCCCCACTCTTAATCAATTGCCCTGTTGAATGAATGAGGTGTGGATGAGCAAGGCATGGAAGGCAGCACCTCCAGACAGCCTCAACTGTTGGAGAGGGGCTGGGAGCCAGACCCAAGGACAATAAAACGTGTCAAGTGGGCTCATTAAAGACAAGCAGACATACCGATGGCCTCGGGGGTTAGAAGCAAGCACCTTCTTTTGGAAACACCCTCTTTGCAGCATTGGGACAACACTCAAAAGAAAGCAGCACAAAGGACCAATGGACACAGACACAGAGTTTGAATCTGGTATAGATTTGCATAAGAGGAAAGCTGCTATAAAAGTGAGGTGTCTCGCAGAGGACCCCGGGTCTCGTCTTGTCAACATGGGAGCATCGATCCGGATCTGCAGAAGCCCGGCTCCACCCCCTCCCCCATCTAACTCACCTGGCAAGTGAAGTTAAGGGGAGCAACTAATTGGTAACAACAAGACGGAGTGTGTTTGTGTGTGTGTGTGAGTGTAAGTGTAATATATGATATGCATATAATACAGTGTTAATGAATACATGTATTACTAATAAATGTGGCATTCTGCCTTATTCCCCCTGAAAAGATCCTGTGCAGTACTTTAAGTACAACACTGCCATCCTGCGGCTTCAGCATTAGTGGCTGGGGTGACTTGGGGAAAGGTCTCAACCTCCCCACATCCCACTTCACTGCTGCCAGAATCCCTCCTGACCCCCCCGCTACAGTTCCCTCCCTACCCAACCTGGGTGGGGCTGGAGGAGAGGGGTCTGAGAACTTGAGCTGTGGATTGAGGTGGAACAGCTGTCAGGGGCACTGACGGGGGAAGTGGCAGGAGCTCCCGTACAAGGAGGGGGGTTGCCACTGGAGGTCACTAGGAAGGACAACAAGATTCCATCCTGGGAGTCAGGAGGGGGAATCCATCCCTCAGAGGTGGGAAGGGGCTGGGTGGAAATGCTGCTGGTTCCAGGGGCCGTTAATCCCCCCTGATTCCTCGGAGGCGTCCTGAGTCTCAGACAGGTTCTCGTTCCCTTGCAGCAGGAGGACGTCACGGCCAATGTGATGCGCCAGCTCCGTATCATGCGGCACTTGCGCCAGGTGCCTGAGGCGCTGCAGGGCCTGTGCTCTGAGGCCACCAGCAACTCCCGCTCCCTGCTGCAGGTACTGCTCTCTCTCTCTGTAAATGGGGAGCTAGTGGAAGGGGAAATGGAGCCCCCTGGCAACTCACAGAAAGCTGATTACAGAATGAGCCCGAACTGAGAGGCACCATATCCGCCCCCCTAAAGAGCCAGACTTCAAGTGTGATACAGCCAGCTGGGGTAGCAACAGGATTGAGAACGAGGTAGGAAGTTCAGAGCAGCAAGGAAAGCCTGGAGGGGAACTTGAGAAGAGAGGTTGGAAAAGTGCAGCAAAGAGAAAGGAGCAGACCTAGCTGTTGGGTCCAGGGCCCTGGGCTGCTATGAAGCAGACTGGAGGAGGGACAAACACAAGGGTGGAGCAGTCCATGGTGGGTTCTCAGACCCTGACCGAAAAGGTTTTGGCATATGCAGCGGCAGTAGCAAAAAGGCAACAGAAGACGCTAAAGGCTTCAGAACAGGCTCTGCAAGCAGCTGTTCATGAGACTGAGTGGCTGCAGGAAGAGCGTCGGGATACTGCAGAAGAGAAGGTTTGCCCCGAGCGAGCTGGCAGTGGAGCTGCAGACACTGCGCACAGGCTGTACAAGCGTGCTGCCCCGGGTGACAGCGATGAGATGAGGAGGATGAAGCTTGGAGAAGAATAGAAACTTGCCCCGTGTGGGACCAGGTTCTAAGGAGGAGGGTATATAACGGGGGGCTTGGCCTGTGGGCTATAAAGCCTGGAGCTAGGCCAAATGGATTACAGAGTGAGCTCCAGCTGAGGGGAAACCAGGGGAAACGGCAACAAAGGTACAGGAGCAGGCCTAGCTGTTGGGTACAGGGCCTTGGGGCAGAACCTAGAATCCAGGGTAGGACTGGTTCTCCCACGGTCTCTAAGGAAGGGGATGTACAGGGCCATAGAAAGGGCTACCAAGGCCAGCAAGGGCAGGCCGAGCCAAAGTCAGGCTGAGGAAAAGCCCCAAGGGACAGAGGATCTTGTTTCAGTTAAAGACATTTTTTGACTTTTAGTTTGGGATGAGCGTGACCCAGGAAGGAGTGGGACTAAAAGATGGTCGCCTGGTCGAAGGGCTGAGTTCCCAGCCAAAAACCTGCTGGCGGGCGTGCTAGCCCAAGAAATCTGTGACCCCAGGCCTTGAAGGAAGGGGCACCTATCGGTGAGTGACCTCTGTTACAAGCCCGCTTCCATTGTGGAAACAGCCTGGTATTGGAGAGTGGTGGGGATGGCCTGTGGGCAAGGATGGCTGGAGGGGTCATACAGGAGGGGCAGCAGCGTCCAGTGAGGAGATCAGGGAACGGGTTGTTTGCAGTCCTGCCACTGAGCGGTAACGTGATCCTGGCGAGGTCACTCTCCCACCTGGTGCCTCACTTTCTCTATCTTTGAAATGGGGATCATCCCGACCCACATTAAGAAAGGGTTTGATCCTCTGCTCTTGCTTCCCAAATCCCTGCCCTCCTTGCCCCACACAGGTCTCTGCCCTGTTGCTCAAACTCCCATGCACATGTTAGTGCCTGTGTCACCCCCGCAACTGCAAGGTCTCATGTACAGTCTCCTGCCAGCAAACTGAAGCTGCCACTAGATCCAGAATAGGAATCGCAGTTCCTGTGCGCTGCCCTGAATGGAGTCTAGACCCTGGGCATGGGGAAGGCCAACGCTCACATCCAGGTAGATCATCAACCTACTCCTCTGTCCCAGGAGCAGGAAGGCCTCTGCTTCGTGCTCCCTTCGGTAGCTGGAGCTGCTGAGTTGGGAGTGTGGTGGGTAGAGATGGGAACAGGCCATAGGATGAATCAAGTGTCAGGGGGAGACTCCCTGTGTGTGGGAGATGATGTTGCCCCTCTGTGGGGAATCCCTTCCTTGCAGATGCCGGGCTTTGGGTGCTGGACTCTGCCAGGAAGCCCAGCTCCCATCCCTAGCAGCTTGGCTGTTCCCTACACTGCTGTGCACCAGGCCCTCTGCAGAGAGCTTCTCTGCTGTCATCCTGGCACGAGTCACCCCAGGTTCCATAATCCTGACCCCTGGTCTCCCTCCGCTGGCAGGCTCTGAGCAAGGCCTGCGCCGAGAACATGGATGACGAGTTCTCGATCCTGCTGACAGCACCCCCCAGCACAGACAAACTCCAGCACATCTTGGAGGTGAGCAGAATGGGGAGGGGCCGCAGGGGTTTTACCTTAGCCCTGGGGACTCCTAGAAAGAAGAGATTGGAAAATCCATGTTTCTATTGGATCCTTCCGAGTATGCATTCGTGATATAAACTCACAAGGCACGCCGGCCACACCTCCAGAATGGGGACGTGGATCCAGGAAAGCAGTGACTCTGAAAAGGATTTAGGGGCCAGCGTGGAGAAGCCACTCAACATGAGCTCCCAGTGTGATGCTGTGGTGAACAGGGCTAAAGCCATCATTAGACGTAGGAGCAGAGCCGTGAGTAGGATAGGGAGGTGATACAGCAGCAGTGAGACTGCTATTTAAATACTACCTCCAGTCTTGGTGTCCTCCTTTGAAAAAGATGGTCCTAGAAATTGGAGCTGGGGCAGCAAAGAGCCATGAAATGTTCTGAGGGCTGGAGAAAAATGCCTTCTAGTGAGCTATTGAAAGAGCTCAACCTGTTTAGCTTATGAAAAGAAGATTGAAAGGTGACTTCACTGAAGTGTTGAAATGCCTTAATGGAGGGAAAATATTGGGTATTAAAGGGCTCTTTAATCGAGCAGAGAAAGGCAGAACAAGACCCAATGGCTGGAAGGTGAAAAGAGACAAATTCCTATGACAAATAAGGCACAAATATTCAACAGCGAGGATGATTGACCACAGGAAGAAGCTACCATGGAAAGTAGTGGATTCTCCATCTCTTGATGTCATTTAATAAAGACTAGATGCCTTTCCGGAATGTGTTTGCCCCAAAAGTAGCTATTGTGGTAGACAGGAGGCCTGTGATATGCGGGGGGTCAGATTAGATGCTCTAACAGTCTCTGCTGCCCATAAAGTCTACTCATTTCTGAGAAACCGAGTGTAGCATTGGGAGCAGCCTCTGCTTATTAAACAATCAGTTTGTCAGCACCTGCAGGACAATTTGGTTCTTAGGACTAGTGAGCATGGACTTGTCAAGAACAAATCATTCCAGACCAATCCTAGCTCCTTCTTTGGCAGGGTTAGGAGGTGGGTAAAGAGTAGATGCTGCTTAGCACTGTCAGAGCAGCTTTTGCTGGGGGATTCTCCCAGCACTTTCCAATAGTGGGAAAGTATGAAATCCCCATTTGACTGCTGGGGACAGAGCCTAGAGGGGGCAGCAACTTACCCCAAGTCCCACAGGTCAATAGGAAACCAGCAATGGAACCCAGGAGTCCTGACTCCCAGTTCCCTGCTCCAATCACTCCAGCGGAGCACACTCCCTCTCAAAGCAGGGGGACCGGACATGAGGGCCTGGTTGTAATTGCCAGCTGTGGGAGGGAGTGTGCAGCAGTGGTTAGTGAAGGGGCCTGGAAATAAGGACTGCTGGGTCTATTGGAGAGTGTCACTAGGAGCAGTGCATAAGATGAGGTATCCTATCATGTTTACTCAGATCAGATTAGGACATAATAGAATGGCTGAAATAGTTTATTTTATTTGTATTGTATTATTTTGCAATTGTTAAGAGCAGCAACTACTCAGCTCAGACTGAAGCATCTTATCTAATTTTTGAGATCTAAGTGTCTCCTCTTTGAGTGCCACGAGACAAGTTAACACATTGTGACAAAGAATTTTCATTGCCACTTGTTATGATTTCAAGAAACAAACAGGTTTAGTTTGAATAGGATTTTCGGTCAGAAACGGTTTCAATGAAATTTCCCCACCATCTCAATTCCTGGGCTCTATCTCTGCCTTTCGGGGGGGGGGGGGGGGGTTGCTGTCTGTTAGAACAAGAGTCTGATTTGGATAGGGATAGAGACCTCTTCAATGTTTTTAATGAAGTAAATACTAATGGGAATTGTGTGATCATGGGAGACTTTAACTTCCCAGATATAGACTGGAGGACAAGTGCTAGTAATATAATAGGGCTCGGATTTTCCTAGATGTGATAGCTGATGGATTCCTTCACCAAGTAGTTGCTGAACCAACAAGAGGGGATGCCATTTTAGATTTGGTTTTGGTGAGTAGTGAGGATCTCTTAGAAGAAATGGTTGTAGGGGACAGCCTTGGTTTGAGCGATCATGAGCTAATTCAGTTTAAACTAAATGGAAGGGTAAACAAAAATAGATCTGTGACTAGGGTTTTTTTTTTTTCAAAAGGGCTAACTTTAAAAAATTAAGGAAATTAGATAGGGAAGTGGATTGGACTGAAGAACTTGTGGAACAGATGGATCAGACTGAACAGGTTCCAAACCTCTCGGAGGCTCTGACCTTCTAAACAGGGACGTCTGTTTTCTAGTAAAATCAGGAAAAAGAAAGGAGAAAACTCAAAAGAGGTTCCTCCTGGCGCTCACGTACATGACCCCTAATACTCTCTCAGCCCTCAAAGAGAGACCTCGAGAAGGAGACTTGCTGAAGGAAAGCTACAGGGGACTCAGAGGTTTCCCTGGCCCTGCGCCCCTGTCCTGCCTGGCTGATGTCAGCATCTCTCTGTGAGGTCACCACCTCCCCTGCACCTTTGACCAATAGGCTGAGGTCCTGCAAAAGGCCTTTGTGATGTCACTGTCACACCCACCCCTCCCCTGCAGTGCTAATGTCCTGCCACAGGCCAGAACCCTTGGAGGTTTGAGCTACTCTCTGTGGATCACCCCGCTCAATGAGTGTTCATTCTAGGAAGCAAGCCGGCTAGACAGTAAAACAGCAGAGGCTGCTCCCAATGCTACACTCGGTTTCTCAGAAATGAGTAGACTTTATGGGCAGAAGAGACCGTTAGAGCATCTATTCTGACCCCCTGCATATCACAGGCCTTTCTGCACCATATGGGGCAGGCAGAGCTCTGCCTGGGCGCAGGGGGAATGGGATGGGAGTAGATCAAGGAAAGGGGGGAGGGGAATGGGTGTGAGGGAAAGAGCTCCTGTCCCAGATGAAGGAATTTGGGGGCAGAGGAAAGGACCCTGCTCCACAGAGAGGGGCGAGTGTTTCTGTGAGTGCCAGGGGGCTCCATTTCCCCTTCCACTAGCTCCCCATTTACAGAGAGCCAGAGCAGTACCTGCAGCAGAGAGCGGGAGTTGCTGGTGGCCTCAGAGGCACAGGCCCTGCAGCGCCTCGGGCACCTGGCGCAAGTGCCGCATGATACGGAGCTGGCGCATCACATTGGCCATGACGTCCTCATTCTGCAAGGGAACGAGAACCTGTCTGAGACTCAGACGCCTCCGAGGAATCAGGGGGGATTAACGGCCCCTGGAACCAGCAGCATTTCCACCCAGCCCCTGCCCACCTCTGAGGGATGGATTCCCCCTCCTGACCTCCAGGATGGAGTCTTGTTGTCCTTCCTAGTGACCTCCAGTGGCAACCCCCCTCCTTGTACGGGGAGCTCCTGCCACTTCCCCGTCAGTGCCCCTGACAGCTGTTCCACCTCCAATCCACAGCTCAAGTTCTCAGACCCCTCTCCTTCAGCCCCACCCAGGTTGGGTAAGGAGGGGACTGTAGCGGGGGGGCAGGAGGGATTCTGGCAGCAGTGAAGTGGGATGTGGGGAGGTTGAGACCTTTCCCCAAGTCACCCCAGCCACTAATGCTGAAGCCGCAGGATGGCAGCCCTGGTGAATGGGACGGATCGGCAGCCCCTGCTGACTAGGGTTACCATACGTCCTGTTTTTCCCGGACATGTCCTGCTTTTCGGCAATCAAACCCCCGTCCGGGGGGAATTGCCGAAAAGTCAAACATGTCCGGGAAAATGCTGGCCGGGCACTTCCCCTCCCGCGGCTGCTCTGCTCCGCTCCTCCCCTCTCAGACTTTAAGAGCCGAGCTGCCCGAGCCAGCGCTACCGGCTTCGGGCAGCCCCCCCTGCCTCCGGACCCCCAGCCGCCGGCCAGGCACTTCCCTTCCCGGGCTCCAGCTGAGCTGCTCCGCTCCTCCCCTCTCAGACTTTAAGAGCCGAGCTGCCCGAGCCAGCGCTACTGGCTTCGGGCAGCCCCCCCTGCCTCCGGACCCCGAGCTACGGGCCAGGCACTTCCCTTCCAGGGCTCCAGCTGCGCTGGGGAAGCACCGGCCGGGGGCGCAGGGTCTGGGGGCTGCCCGGCAAACCGTGAAGCCGGTAGTGCTGGGGCAGCCCTTTCCCCATGGCTGGGAGTGGGAGGGAGGAGGGGGCTGAGTTAGGGCGGGGAAGGGGCGGAGTTGGGGCAGGGCTAGGGGTGGGGAAATGGGCGGGGCCAGGGCCCGTGGAGGGTCCTCTTTTTTTATTTATTAGACATGGTAACCCTACTGCTGACTGAATCCTCCTGTTCTCTCCAGAACGGGTCCAGCCTTGCCAGCAGCAGGACAAGCGTCCCCTGCCCATGTGCCTCAGCCCTGCCTGGTCAGATGCCATCACCCGTCAGTCCTTGGCCTCCCAGGCTGCCAGTGATGGGAGCAGCTCTGGGTGGTGGCTCGGGTGACACAGACACCAGACCACTAGGAATTGGGTGCGGCCCTGTGGGACAGGAGAATCTCGCAGAGGGCACTTGGGGGACTCTCCTGCCCTTCCCAAGAGCGATAGCACCCTGTCCTAGGAACGTAAGTCTGGGATGAGGCAAAGCTTGTCATTAATTAGTCTGGGTAAAGAGCTGGGTGGAGCTGCTCCGGGGACAAGCTGGCTCGCTCCTGCTCATGGAGGTGAATTCATCTCCCTTCCCAGGAGCACCTGCTCTCCCTTTCATTCCCCACCAGGCTCCTTGTGCCAGGCCAGCGAATGGCCACAGGATGGGAATGAGGCCTGGGCCCCGCCCCAATCTCCTGAGTCTAATGCAGCTGCTCACCTTGTCCCCCATCAGCTGCTGGGTTTCCCCCAGGAGGGAGTAGGTGACAGGGAGAGAGACACACACATTTGTCCTTCTGGTCGCAGGGCTTGTGTCCTTCCAATCCCATTGGTGGCTGCACAGTGGGCAGAGTCCTCGCTGCGTGCCTGGCCCAACAGAATTGCAGGGCGTGGTGTGGAACACAGAAAGAGATAGAGAGACTCATCCTCCAGCCGGGGTCAGTCTTTGAGAAATTGGCTGGGGTCCCAGTCTCACTCTTCTAGCGGGTGCCATTTCCCAGCTGGGTTCCTTACCCCTCTGGTGCAGCAGCAGCTGGTAGAGCCGGTAAACCCCCTCTCTGGCCTGCCGGCTGATGTCCTTGGCTGGGTCACTGATGGACAGAGCCAGCTGTGCCATGTGGTGACCCATCCTGGGGAATTCCGCTGTGTTCTAATGGACGGGAGAGGGAGAGGGGACTCCATCAGCATTTTCCTGTTAGCTCCCAGTCCCCCCCGGGCCAGGACTCTCCTTCCCCTTAGCCCCTCTGCAGGAGATGCTAGAGGATAGGAGCTAGAGCCAGACCCTTAATTTCCTCTGCCCCCAAGGAAGCCTGGAGCACAGGGCTGTGGACAGGGCCCTCCATGAGGACTTGCTTCCCCAGCTGCTCCAGGATGACAGGGAGGCATGAACCTGGAGCACAGTCCCCTTAAAAGCCCAGAGTCACCACTTAACTAGGACAAGAAGAACTTGACTCAAGCCAGGCTCACTCTCTGCTCTGACTCTGCCTCCCCAAGAGGAACACTCCTAACCCACAGCCCCTGCAGCAGCAGATCCTACAGCCCGTCGGAGCCAGCCCACCTACCCCTGGAGTCAGGAAGCTGGGGTCAGAGGTCACTTACGTCAAACTCAGGGAGGGTGATGGTGAATCTGAGCAGGGCCGTGCTGCTCTTAACGGCCCTGGCTCTCTCTCGCGGCACCCTGGACACGATCCAGTAGTTAATGTGCTGTGGGGAAAGGAGGCATTGCACTGACTGCCCTGACCAAGGATGCCCACTGGGGGCCCGGCTAGGAGGACAGACTGGAAAATGGATCTAAGAGTGAAGGTAAAATTGCCCCCACCCCTCTCATCGGGCTCACCTCCAAGATGTACTGGAGCCTGTTGGTGTCTGGGGACTCTGCCAGTAGGTTCCCCAGCATGGCGTCCAGGAGGTCTGGCAAGACCCTAGGCAGATCCTGAAAGCAAGGGAGAGCCATGGGTCAGAGTTAGGGAAACTGGGGCTAAACTTGCCACAGGATGGGAAGTGGGGTCTCTGGGAAGCACTGGTGTGACCCCCAAACACATATCCTGGCCTCTCTCATTCACATCCCACTGCAGGCAATTAGCAAGGACTCATGGCAGAATGACAGCTGGCTCTTCAATCCATGACTTTAGCTGATCTACCTGCACTTGGGTGGTGTCCTTCTCCATGCCCAGGGTGAAGACGGCGTGCAGGGCAGCTCGGAGGAGGTGGGTCTCCAGCTCTGGCTCCACAGCAGGTGTCATGGTGCTGGAAGAGAGAGGAGCCGGTATTAGACTGTGCAGTGCGGGGATGGGACTGGCACCAACACGCAGGTTAAACTGCAGGGAAATAGGCACAGGCTGGCAAGAAGGGAAACTGAGGCACCGAGCCAGGGAATGATAAGGCCAAGGTTTCTCAGACAGACAGTGGCAGGGCAGGAATAGCACCTGTTCCCTGCACCCTGCTGCCCCTCCTGTATCTGATCCTGGGAGTGAGCCTCTCCCCAAAGCCGTTGCAATGTTACTGGAGTGAAAAGAACAGCCCAGCCAGGAGAGAGTGACCCTTCCCCGCACCTCTGCCAGAGGAGCCACCCTTGGGCGGTGACCTGGGAGTGGGAGTGGGAGGGGCAGTGACTCCCAGCCCTGGGCCTGAGCAGCACTGGGCTTAGGGGAACCGGGCTGGAGGGTCTCGGTACCTGAGGTTGCCCACAGCAATCAGGGAGTTAGCGAGGACGGCGCCGCCGGGTGGAGAGTTATCAGGCAGCTCCTCAATGAGCTCCTGTGAGACCCAAAGGAGACAAAGGAGCGTGTGAGATTCGGGCCACACTGGACATTGCTGGTTTCCTATTGACCTGTGGGACTTTGGGCAAGTTGCTCCCCGCTCTAGGCTCTGTCCCCAGCAGTCAAATGGGGATTTCATACTTTCCCACTATTGGAAAGTGCTGGGAGAATCCCCCAGCAAAAGCTGCTCTGACAGTGCTAAGCAGCATCTGACCATTAGAGGTCAGAGCGCACTGCCCAGGAGGAGGAGTGTTTGGTTCTGGGCTGTTGGAGTACGGGCTTTCAACCATCTGTGCACACATATTATACTAATTGCATCTAGACCACATCTCCCTAGTTTGTTTGTGAGAATGTCCTTATTAACACCAAGATGGATCACATCTACTGTTTACCCACCTCCACTAGGCCCGTAACCCTGCCAAAGAAGGAGCTAGGATTGGTTTGGAATGATTTGTTCTTGACAAGTCCATGCTCACTAGTCCTAAGAACCAAATTGTCCTGTAGGTGCTGACAAACTGATTGTTTAATAAGGAGTTCCAGTATCTTTCCAGGTATGTTAATGGATAGGAAGACGTTCTTTTTCAGGGATCTCTGACGAGAACTGGGGCACAGCACTTAGTTTGTTGAGGCCATAAAATGGAGACAGCCACCTCTTCTCTTCTCCCAGCTCCCCAGATACCTAAAAGGGTGGGACTCACATCCCTCAATGGGCTTTAAAAAAGACAATGGTTACAATGTGGCCCCAACCATTTCTGGTTTCTGCAGACTAGATGTTTTAGCAAAGTTTAGAATTCCTTGGTGCTCAACACCGTGAAACTCCCCTTTCTCCTTTACAAAGGGCTTTAACGCCCCTTATCTCACCCAGGCTCTCGACTGCCCAAAGTTGGAGAATTGTCCCTGTTCCCACTGCAGAGCACCCCCCACGACACACACACAGAGTCCTCCTGGTGGTGGGAGGGGAACAGAGGAAAGGACAGAAGACGTAAGAGATGAAGAGAAAGGAGGGAGGGATGGAGGAAAAGGTAAAAGAAAAAGGACAAACCCTAATGTCCCCAGTGATTCTAAGGGACAAAATCCCAGGTGGGGAATAAAATTCGACCACCTTAAGCTAGTGTTTTCCATGCCTAGAATTCAGCTGGCGCCAGATGCATCAGACTCAACAGGTTCCAAACCTCTCGGAGGCTCTTACCTTCTAAACAGGGACGTCTGTTTTCTAGTAAAATCAGGAAAAAGAAAAGAGAAAACTCAAAAGAGGTTCCTCCTGGCGCTCACGTACGTGACCCCTAATACTCTCTCAGTCTTCAAAGAGAGACCTCGAGAAGGAGACTTGCTGAAGCAAAGCTACAGGGGACTCTGAGGTTTCCCTGGCCCTGCGCCCCTGTTCTGCCTGGCTGATGTCAGCATCTCTCTGTGAGGTCACCACCTCCCCAGCACCTTTGACCAATAGGTTGAGGTCCTGGAAAAGGCCTTTGTGATGTCACTGCCACACCCATTCCTCCCCTGCAGTGCTAATGTCCTGCCACAGGGCAGACACTTTGGAGGTTTGAGTTACACAAAGAGGAGACACTTAGATCTCAAAAATTAGATGAGATGTTTCAGTCTGAGCTAAGTAGTTGCTGCTCTTAACAATTGCAACATAATAAAATACAAATAAAATAGACTATTTAAGCCATTCTATTATGTCATAATCTGATCTGTGTAAACGTGATAGGACACCTCATCTTATGCACTGCTCCTAGTGACACTCTCCAATAGATCCCCATTCTCCACCTGTCGGGAGGTAGGTAGGAGCGGATTGTTATCCCTACTTGAAAGAGGGAGAAGCTAAGGCTGAGAAAGGAGAATTGACTTGTCTTAGGTCACACAGCCAGTCCGTGGCAGAGTTGGGAATAGGACCCAAGAGCCCTGATTTTCAAACTAACCATCGGATCTTGAATTTCAGACATTGAATGACCTGAATAAAGTGTTCTCAAGTGAGTTCCAGACCAGCAAGAGTTCATAGTAATTATTCAGCAAGTATTTTAGGAGAACTGGAATGGTAGAGAAAATAATGAACTGCAGAGAAGCAGCAAAATTTGTTGAACATATGACTGGTTATGACTATTTACTTGGTCTTAAAAGAAAACAACAGGGACCTGAGTCTCCTCCCTGTCAATAACCCCCTGCTCAGCCAATCAGGGTAGAGACCGAGGGGCGGGGGGATGAGGGTTCTCACCAGAGAGCCCAAAGGATGGCCCAGGTCACCGCTGGGGATCACTGTCTGAGCACTATTTCAACGCCACATTTTTCGGTGGACCTCCCACAATCGGAGTTGTAGAGCACCCCCCACGACACACACACACCCCCTCCTGGTGGTGGGAGGGGAACGGGGAAAGGACAAAATAAGTAAGAGATGAAGAGAAAGGAGGGAGGGATGGAGGAAAAGGTAAAAGAAAAAGGACAAACCTTAATGTCCCCAGAGATTCTAAGGGACAAAATCCCAGGTGGGGAATAAAATTTGGCCACCTTAAGCTAGTGTTTTCCATGCCTAAAATCCAGCTGGCGCCAGATGCATCAGACTCAACAGGTTCCAAACCTCTCGGAGGCTCTTACCTTCTAAACAGGGACGTCAGTTTTCTAGTGAAATCAGGAAAAAGAAAGGAGAAAACTCAAAAGAGGTTCCTCCTGGTGCTCACATACATGAACCCAAATATTCTCTCAGACCTCAAAGAGAGATCTCGAGAAGGGGACTTGCTGAAGCAAAGCCACAGGGGTCTCTGAGGTTTCCCTGGCCCTGCGCCCCTGTCCTGCCTGGCTGATGTCAGCATCCCTCTGTGAGGTCACCACCTCCCCTGCACCTTTGGCCAATAGGCTCAGGTCCTGCAAAAGGCCTTTGTGATGTCACTGCCACACCCACCCCTCCCCTGCAGTGCTAATGTCCTGCCACAGGGCTGACACTTTGGAGGTTTGAGCTACTCCCTGTGGATCACCCCACTCAATGAGTGTTCATTCTAGGAAGCAAGCTGGCTAGACAGTAAAACATCACAAGCTGCTCCCAATGCTACACTCGGTTTCTCAGAAATGAGTAGACTTTATGGGTAGCAGAGACCGTTAGAGCATCTAATCTGACCCCCTGCATATCACAGGCCTCCTGTCTACCACAATAGCTACTTTTGGGGCAAACACATTCCGGAAAGGCATCTAGTCTTTATTAATGACATCAAGAGATGGAGAATCCACCACTTTCTTTGGTAGCTTCTTCCTGTGTTCAATCATCCTCGCTGTTGAATATTTGTGCCTTATTTGTCATAGGAATTTGTCTCTTTTCACCTTCCAGCCATTGGGTCTTGTTCTGCCTTTCTCTGCTAGACTAGAGAGCCCTTTAATACCCAGTATTTTCTCTCCATTAAGGCACTTCAACACTTCAATGAAGTCCCCTTCAATCTTCTTTTGATAAGCTAAACAGGTTGAGCTCTTTCAATAGCTCACTAGAAGGCATTTTTCTCCAGCCCTCAGAACATTTGGTGGCTCTTTGCTGCCCCAGCTCCAATTTCTAGGACCATCTTTTTCAAAGGAGGACACCAAGACTAGAGGCAGTATTCCAATAGCAGTCTCACTGCTGCTGTGTCACCTCCCTATCCTACTCACGGCTCTGCTCCTACGTCTAATGATGGCTTTAGCCCTGTTCACCACAGCATCACACTGGGAGCTCATGTTGAGTGGCTTCTCCACGCTGGCCCCTAAATCCTTTTCAGAGTCACTGCTTTCCTGGATCCACGTCCCCATTCTGGAGGTATAGCCGGCGTGCCTTGTTGCCACGTATAGGACCTTGCATTGGGCTCTGCTCAAACTTGTTTTCTTTGAATGGGTCCAGCTGGCCGAATGAGCCAGATCGCTCTGTATCACTGCCCTCTCCCCATCAGGAATTACCACTCTGCCTGTATTTTGTCACCCCCCAATCTTATCCGCAGTGATTGTATGTTTTCTCCCAATTCATTGATAACAATTATTTTAAAAAATTAGTCCTTGAGAGCTTCTTCAGACCCTTAGTACCCAGGACCTGCTCCCCAGAGCACAGTGAGAAAGGCCGTCCAGCCCTGCTGGTACATAGGGGATAAGCACAGAACAAAGGTACCTTTAGGAGCTGTGTTGTCCATAGGCTCTGAACAACATGTGGGGGTCAGCAGATTACAAACGCACGACAGACCTGTAGTGTAGACAGGTCCCAACTGTGTCTCAATTTCCCACCCTGTATAATGGGGAGAACAAACAAAACCTTGATTAGCTCCATTTGATAGCTGGGGAAACCGAGGCACCCAGCGGTGCAGAGACTCGCTCATGGTCCCAAAGCCAGGAATAGAAAACAGCAGATCTGATAGCCAGGGCTGGGACCTAACCCTGGTTTTCCTGGCCTTGCTGCTCTAAGTTTAGTCACAGCCGCCATGTCTTTTCCCCCGTGTCCCTTAACCCCACGTCACTGCAGAAGAGAGATTTTCTGGTAGCCAGCTGGCTCTCCTGCATGTGGATGTCGTTCCAAAAGACGTGCTCTGACTCAGTCCCATGCTATGGTTGGCTGAAGGAACCACTTGGTCACATTCTAGCCCTGAGTTATACAGGAGGGGCGACTAGATGCACATAATGGTCCTTTCTAACCTGAACTTCTATCAATCGCTACATTTTCTGCTGCTAGGAAGAGAACTCTGGACCTATTTTCTCTCATTCACTTTCAGTCGGAATAATTTCAATCCAGGCCAAAGGATTTCCTCTTCCATTGTGTCTTCAGCACCTTTGCGAGCAACCAGTTACTGTTACAAATAGGTTACCAGTTTCAACCTGTCCCAGGGTGAGATGGCCAGGAAAGGGGTTGGAGCTCAACTGCACCTGGCCCAGGTGATGCAGCTCCCTAGGGTGAAGGGAATAAGTGTGGGGGTCACGTGACAAGACGCAGCCTGTGACTAGGACCCAGGCCTGCTGAAAGATAGAAGGGGAGCCTGTACTCAGCCAGGAGAGAGACCCCAAGGGAAGCAGGCATGGGAGGGGCTTGGAGAGTCCTTTAAAGGTCAGGGACAAGCTGGGAAGGGGCCAGGCTGAGCACTAAGGACAAGGCCCTAGGAGGGAAAGACAGGGCAGTTTAGGAGATGGGGCAGATAGTCCAGTTGGTTTCGGCTCCCAGGACCAGACACCCAGAGGTGAAGGTGGTTGTCGGGGCTTCTGTCCTTCTTCCCCAGTGTAGATTTGATAGTGGAGAAGACTGATGCCGTAAGGGGGAAGTGAGTTACCCCAAGGTCACCCAGTGAGTTTATATCACAAATGCATACTCGGAAGGATCGAATAGAAACATGGATTTTCCAGTCTCTTCTTTCTAGGAGTCCCCAGGGCTAAGGTAAAACCCCTGCGGCCCCTCCCCATTCTGCTCACCTCCAAGATGTGCTGGAGTTTGTCTGTGCTAGGGGGTGCTGTCAGCAGGATCGAGAGCTCGTCATCCATATTCTCTCCATGTTCTCTGGGCAGGCCTTGCTCAGAGCCTGCCAGCGGAGGGAGACCAGGGGTCAGGAGCCTGCATTAGCACCGGTGTGCCATTGACCAAGAGCTGGCTGAGGTAAGCGCCGCCTGGCCGGAGCTCGCACCCAGAAACCCTGCCCCAGGTCGGAACCCCCTCCCACACCCAAATTCCCTCCCAGACCTCACACACGCCACCCCAACCCCCTGCCCCAGGTCGGAACCCCCTCCTGTACCCTAATCCCTCCCAGACCCCACACCCACACCCCAATCCCCTACCCCAGCCCTGAGCCCCCTCCCGCACCCAAACTCCCTCCCAGAGTCCGCACCCCAACCCTCTGTCCCAGCCCGGATCTCCCTCTGGCACCCCAACCCCCTAATCTCCAGCCCAATCCCAGAACCCGCATCCCCACCGGAGCCCTCTCCCCTCCCTGCAATCCAACCCCCAGCTCCAGCCCAGTGAAAGTGAGTGAGGGTGTGAGAGCGAACGACTGAGAGAGGTGGGCTGGGCTGGAGTGAGTGGGGGTGGGGCCTTGGGGAAGGGCATGAAAGGGGTTGGGTCAAGGGCGTTTGGTTTTGTGCAAGTAGAAAGTTGACAACCCTACTTAAGGACCTTTGAAAAGCAGCCTCCGTAGCACCGCTCCTGATACCAGGGGCCAAGGCGCCCCCGGACATGAGAACCACAATAGGCCAGAGCAAAACGCTGCGTTAGAAATCGGAGCTCAGGCTGCCAAGAGAACGATAGCTGACAGACAGGAGATGCAGGAATTAAGGTTGTGCCTTCAGCCAGCAACTGGTGTTCATCCGTTTGCACCACACACACACCTGTAGGCAGGGCCACTATTTCCTTGTCTGTCTGCCTGTTTAGCATCTCTCGGGCCTTACTGTGCCCATCACCGTGGTGTCTGAGTGGCAAACCAAGGGTTTGACGTGTGCATATGAAACTGCCTGACTGGAAGGACGTGCTTTGGTTTGGATCAGTGACTGCTGGGGCGATTGGTGGCAGAAGGCTCTGAGGGCCTGGCTCATTCCGACCTGGCTCATTCCAATGGCTTCTACAGCTGAGAGCAGCCCAGTCTCCTGCCTGGGTCCGACGCAAACCAGGAAGTACAGGACCACGGTTAATAAGAACAGCTCAAAAGATCATTTTCGCTGACCCAGCCCTGCACAGATTTCCAGCTTAGGTTTGCATTTTCAGCAAAAGTTCTTCTTGATTATTTTCTCCCAACCCCCTTCTGCCTCCATAATAGCCAGCCACCCCGTCAGTCGCAACCTAGGGCGCTCCAGGGACAGTGTGTGTGCGTGTATGTGTACGTCTGTATATATGTGTATGTGTACATGTGCGTATGTATGCGTGTACGTGTATGTGCACATGAGTGTGTGCACATGTGAGTGTGCATGTGTATGTGTGTACATGTACCCCAGTCAGATGTATACATCTGGATTTCCTTTGAAAGAATTTTCAAATTGAGCTGATCAAGTGCAATGGCAAAGCACCCAATTCCTCTGCGCCCCTCCCCCCCCCCCAACTGCCTTCGCTGCTTTAACGTACAACCTGCTCCGCTGGCACCTCTGACTCCTGAAAGCCCTAACGCTCCAGGGGAGCAGGCCGTACCCTGCCCTGCCCTGGCTGCCCCGGGTGTTACCTCGGAGGGAATCGTTCCAGATTCCAATGGGTGGCAGGTCCAGGGAAGAGCCTTATCTGGGGGGAGGCTGTACCAGACCCGCCCGACCCAGGCAGGCTCCCAGGTATTCTCTGCTCGGGGCTGATAGGGCTTCTTAGCAGTTTCTCTCCAAACAAATTCCAGTTCAAGACACCTGAGAGCTCCACAGCAGGGCAGCATCCCCAGAGCGCAGCAGGGCGGGGGTTAGGGGGAGCAGTCGGTAGCAGCACCTGCCCCTCGTACGGCAGGAGCGAGAAGTGCCAGCCTCTCTGCACAGAGCAGCAGCGTTCAGCATGGGCCAGACGTGCTGCGGTGATGGGTAAGAGCGGGCTCGGAGAGCCAGAGGGTCTGTGGGGCAGCGCTGGGCCCTTCTGCTCCGCACTAGGGCCGGGTGGGCGTGTTCAGCTGGGACTGGAACCCACCAGCACTTGTGGGTGTGAATGTGGGGCTGGAACTCAATGTGGGGCGCTACTGGGGGGAAGGGCAGAGAGACACCTGGGCTGAGACCCCAGCTCCAGGGAGACAGTCACTCCTGCCTAGCCGGGTTAAATTGCCCAGCTATGT
>NW_027053297.1:0-40000 GCF_011386835.1 Chrysemys picta bellii
AGCTTGGGAAGGGCTAGTGCAGGGGTGGCCAACCTGAGTCCGAGAAGGAGCCAGAATTTACCAATGTGCATTGCCAAAGAGCCACAGTAATACGTCAGCAGCTCTGGGGGAGGAGGGAGGAGCGAGGGCATGGCAGGCTCAGGAGAGGGGGTGGAAAGGGGTGGAGTGGGGGCAGGAGCTGTGGCAGAGCCGGGGGTTGAGCAGTGAGCACCCCCGGCACATTGGAATGTTAGTGCCTGTAGCTAACAGAGTTGGCGCCTATACAAGGAGCCACATATTAACTTCTGAAGAGCCGCATGTGGCTCCGGAGCCACAGGTTGGCCACCCATGGGCTAATGGGTTAGAACAGAGAGCCAGGACGGCGGGGTTCTGTACCTCTCCCGGTGCCTCTCCCTATGATGCCAGGCAGACCTTGGGCTGGGAGGGCGAAGGACTCCCCTCCCTGGTCTCTAATGTGGCCTGTGTGCTCTTCTCTAGGTGGAAGCTCTGACCAGGCAGCCCCGAGCCACCACCGTGAGAGACACAGAGCTGGCCAAGCTGCCCGAGGGCACTCTGAACAACATTAAGCGCAGATACCCCCAGGTACCGGGGCAGGGTGGGTGCCATCCCTCCCTGCAGGAAACAGCCCATCCCAGTGCCTCAGCTGGCCACCTTGTGGGTGCTGCTCTCCAGGCAAGGGCAGCCAGGGTGGGGGCAAGTTGTGGTGAAGCAGGAGCTGACCTCTTGGGGAGAAAGCTGCCCAAGAGGTAGGCCTGAGAACCATACCACCACCAGGAGGAGGCAGATCTACATGACTGGGGACTTCCCTACTAAGGGTATGTCTACACTACGAAATTAGGTCGAATTTATAGAAGCCGGTTTTATAGAAATCGGTTTATACGGTCTATTGTGTCTGTCCCCACATAAAATGCTCTAAGTGCATTAAGTTGGCGGACCGCGTCCACAGTACCAAGGCTAGCATCGACTTCCGGAGCATTGCACTGTGGGTAGCTATCCCACAGTTCCTGCAGTCTCTGCCGCCCATTGGAATTCTGGGTTGAGATCCCAATGCCTGATGATGCAAAAACAGTGTCGCGGGGGGTTCTGGGTACATGTCTTCAGGCCCCTCCCCCTCCGTCAGAGCAACGGCAGACAATCTATTTGCGCCTTTTTACCTGGGTTACCTGTGCAGACAACATACCACGGCAAGCATGGAGCCCGTTCAGCTCAGCTCACAGTCACCATATGTCATCTGGGTGCCGGCAGACGTGGTACTGCATTGCTACACAGCAGCAGCTCCTTGCCTTTTGGCAGTGGATGGTGTGTTACGACTGGTATCTGTCGTTGTCGTACTCCTCAATGAGTTCGTTCAGAGGCACCTGAGCAGACATGTTTTGTCTCCTGGAGACTCAGTCCTGCCGGCAGTCCTATTGAACCGTCTTGACGATGATGGCTAGCAGTCGTAATACAGCATCTTCTGCCAAGCACCCAGAAGGTGCCGATGGCTATCAGTCATGCTGCACCATTTGCTGCCAGTTTAAGATGTAAAAAATAGATGGACCAGATTTGTTCTGTATTCATTTGCTTCCCACTCCCTCTGTGAAATCAATGGCCTGCTAAACCCAGGGTTTTGAGTTCAATCTTTGGGGGGGCCATTCTGTGTGACAGTTGTTTGTGTTTCTCCCTGATGCACAGCCACCTTTGTTGATTTTAATTCCCTGTAAGCCATGTCATCACTCACTCCTCCCTCCCGCCGTCAGACAATAGTTTCGCGCCTTTTTTCAGCCCAGATGCCACAGCACTGTGATCATGGAGCCCGCTCAGATCACCGCGGCAATTATGAGCACTATGAACACCATGCGCATTGTCCTGGAGTATATGCAGAGCCAGAACATGCCAAAGCAAAACCAGGCGAGGAGGCGAGGGTGATAAATATATTCTGGCTGTTGGGGAAACCGGTTTCTCCGCTTCCTTGCCGTGAGCTATCTTCATTGTCGTCATCATCATCATCATCTTCCTCGTACCCCAAACCTGCTTCCCTGTTGCGTGATTCTCCATTGATGGAATCAAAGCACACGGTTGGAGTAGTGGTGGCTGCACCCCCTAGCATGGCATGCAGCTCTGTGTAGAAACGGCATGTTTGCGGCTCTGCCCCGGACCTTCCGTTTGCCTCTCTGGCTTTGTGGTAGGCTTGCCTTAGCTCCTTAATTTTCATGCGGCACTGCTGTGCGTTCCTGTTATGGCCTCTGCCCTTCATGGCCTTTGAGACTTTTTCTAATATTTTGCCATTTCGTTTACAGCTACGGAGTTCAGCTAGCACTGATTCGTTTCCCCATATGGCGAGCAGATCCCGTACCTCCCATTCGGTCCATGCTGGAGCTCTTTTGCGATCCTGGGACTCTATCATGGTTACCTGTGCTGATGAGCTCTGCGTGGTCACCTGTGCTCTCCACGCTGGGCAAACAGGGAATGAAATTCAAAAGTTCGTGGGGCTTTTCCTGTCTACCTGGTCAGTGCATCTGAGTTGAGAGTGCTGTCCTGAGCGGTCACAATGAAGCACTGTGGGATAGCTCCCGGAGGCCAATAACGTCGAATTCCGTCCACACTACCCCAAATCCGACCCGCAAAGGACGATTTCAGCGCTAATCCCCTCGTCGGAGGTGGAGTAAAGAAACCGGTTTAAAGGGCCCTTTAAGTCGAAAAAAAGGGCTTAGTTGTGTGGACGTGTCCAGGCTTAATTCGATTTAACGCTGCTAAATTCGACCTAAACTCGTAGTGTAGGCCAGGCCTAAGAAGAACAGACAGGCCTGTCACCAGAGCTGATCCGGAGCACAGAGGGGTGTGCTCTCTGCCAGGAGCTAAGATTTGGGATGTGGACCTGAGGCTGAAAATGATCCTAATGGGAGCAGGAAAGAATCCACTGATTGTCCCTCATGTGGGAACAAATGACACTAGATTCTCGCATCAAGGGAGACTGTGCCAGGCTGGGGAAGACGCTTAAGGAAATGGAGGCTCCGGTGATCTTCAGTGGGATTCTCCCCTCCCTAGAGGAGGAGAGTGAAGGCGAGACAAGATTAGGATGATCAATAGATGGCTCAGGCAGTGGTGCTATGAGGAGGGCTTTGGGATGTTTGACCGCTGGGAGGCATTCACAGACAGAGGACTGTTCTCATGGGATGGACCAAAACCTGAGTAGGGAGGGAAATAGCCTTTTGGGATGGAGTTGGTGCAACTGATTAAAAGAGCTTTAAACTAGGAACTCGCAGGAGATGGTTGGGAGATGCTCATGTAATCTCCATGCCTGATTCTAATATTGACCTGGAGGAAAATCAAGAAAGAGAGGACACAGCAATGGAGAAAGGACCAGCAGTGGGTAGGCGAATGGACATTAAGAGGAAGGACAGTGCTGATACCATTCAGGAAGGCGATACTGGAAGCAGAATGACTGTGCCCAATTGGGTGAGGAATGTGGGTGAAGCCAAGCAGCAGCAATTAAGATGCCTGTACACCAAGGCAAGGAGACTGGGTAACAAAATGGAGGAACTAGAGCTACTGGTGCAGGAAGTGAAACCAGACACTGTAGGGATAACAGAAACCTGGTGGAATAGGCATGTGACAGGGTTCCCTCCCCACTCTGAACTCTGGGGTACAGATGTGGGGACCCGTATGGGAAAAAAACCCTAAGCTTATTTCTACTAGCTTAGGTTTAAAACTTCCCCAAGGCACAAATTCCTTCCTTGCCCTTGGTATCGCTGCCACCACCAAATGATTTAAACAAACATTCAGGGAAGTCCACTTGGAGCCCTACCTCCCCCAAAATATCCCCCCGAGTCCCTACACCCACTTTCCTGGGGAGGCTTGAGAAAATATGCTAACCAATTGGTTACAAAGTGAGCACAGATCAACCCCCCTGGGTCTTTGTTCTTCAATGTCCTAATCAGGTTCTTAAAAGAAGTTTATTTAAAAAAAAAAAAAAGATAAAAGAATCACCTCTGTGAAATCAGGATGGAAGATAACTTTACAGGGTAACAAAAAGATTCAAAACACAGAGGATTTCCCCTCTAGGCAAAACTTTAAAGTTACAAAAACAGGGATAAACCTCCCTCTTAGCATAGGGAAAATTCACATGCTAAAAGAAAAGATAATCTAACGCATTTCTTTGCTATTACTTACTATTTCTGTAATATTAGATGCTTAGTTCAGATATGGCTTAGGGAGATGTATTTTCCCTGCCCTGGTTCCTCACTGACCTGGAGAGTACAAAGGAACACAAAACAAAAACTTTCCCCCACAGATTTGAAAGTATCTTCTCCCCTTATTGGTCCTTTTGGTCAGGTGCCAACCATATCTGAGCTTCTTAACCCTTTACAGGTAAAGGAAGGATTTTATGCTACCCATAGCTGTATGTTTATGACAGCATGACTGGAGTACAAGGATTGAGGGGTATGTGCTGTTCAGGAAAGACCGAAACAAAGGTGGAGGAGTAACATTGTGTGTTAACGATGAGGTAGACTGTAAAGAAATTAGAAGTGATGGAATGGATAAGACAGAGACTGTTTGGGCCAGAATCATTCTGGGGAAGCAGCTACCAGAGGTTCTCCTAGGACAGTGCTTGGGATGTACTACAGACCCCCAAGATCTCTTCAGTGAGGCAGATCTCTACATAAAGACCTCTTCAGTGTTTTTAATGAAATAAATACTACTAGGAATTGTGTGATGATGGGAGACTTTAACTTCCCAGAGATAGATTGGAGGACAAGTGCTACTAATAACAGCAGGGCCCAGGTTTTCCTGGATGTGATAGCTGACAGATTTCTTCACCAAACAGTCGCCGAACCTACAAGAAGCAATTTTATTTTAGATTTGGTATTGGTGAGCAGTGAGGCCCTCATAGAAGAGCTGGTTGCAGGAGACAACCTTGGTTCGAGTGATCATGAGCTAATTCAGTTTAAATTACATGGAAGGATAAACAAAAATTGATCCGCACCGAGGGGCCCTGATTTCAAAAGGACAAACTTTTAATAATGACGGGAATTAGTTAGGGACATGGGCTGGACTGAAGAACCCAAGGATCTGAATGTGGAGGAGGCCTGGAATTACATTGTCGAAGTTCAAAAGCTCTCTGAAGCCTGCATCCCAGGCAAGGGGAACAATTTTGTCAGGAAGGGTTGCGGACCATGCTGGATGAACAAGCATCTCAAACAGGTGATGAAGAGAAAGCAGAAAGTCTATAAGGAATGGATAATGGGAAGGATCAGCGAGGAAAGCAACCTCTGGGGGGTCAGAAAGTGTAGGGGAGAAGTGAGAACTGCCAAAAGCCAAGCACAATTGCACCTTGCAAAGGAAATTAAAACCAACAGTTAAAGGTTCTTTAGGCATATAAATAAGAAGAAAACAAGGAAAGAAGAAGTGGAGCTGCTAAACACTGTGGATGGGGTGGAGATTAAAGATTATCTGGGCATAGCCCTGGCCCAACCCCAACTCCTAAACGAATACTTTGCCTCGGGTTTTAATAAGGGTAATGAGGAGTTTAGGGGTAGCAGCAGAGTGGATAATGGGAATGAAGATATGGAAGTAGAAATTGCCACATCCGAGGTGGAAGTCAAACTCAAACAGTTCAAGGGGGCAGTGGGGAGGCAGATAATCTCCATCCAAGAATATTAAAGGAACTGGTACATGGAAATTGCAAGCCTGATATCAAGGATTTTTAATGAATCTGTAAGCTCTGGGATTGTGTCTGTGATTGGAGAATTGCTAATATAGTTCCTGTTTTTAAGAAAGGAAAAAAAGTGATCCGGCAAACTGCAGGCCTGTTAGTTTGACCTCAATTGTATGTAAGGTCGTGGAACAAATTTTGAAAGAGAAAAGTAGTTAAAGACATAGAGGTTAATGGTAATTGGGATAAAATAGAAAATGGTTTTACAAAAGGTAGATCTTGCCAGACCAATCTGATCTCCTTCTCTGAGAACTGCTTTTTTTAGACAAAGGAAATGCAGTAGATCTAATTTACCTGGATTTCAATAAGGCATTTGATTCAGTTCCGCATAAGAAATTATTTGTTAAAATGAGAATTGAAAGGTGGATGAGGAACAGGTTAAAGTGGAGACTACAACCAATCACACTGAAAGGTGAACGGTCAGGCTAGAGGGAGGTTATAGTGGAGTTCCTCAGGCATCTGTCTTGGGACCAATCTTATTTAACATTTTTATTAGTGACCTTGGCACAAAAGTGAGTGTGCTAATAAAATTTGTGGATGATGCAAAGTTGGGAGATATTGCCAATACAGATCAGGACTGGAATATCACACAAGAAGAGCTGGATTACCTTGAAAGCAGGATTAATAGAAGTGGGATGAAATTTAATAGTGCATGTAGCGACTAACAACAAGAATTTTTGCTATAAGCTGGGGACGTATCAGTTGGAAGTGACAGAGGAGGAGAAAGACAGGGGTGTATTGGTTGATCACCGGATGACTATGAGCCACCATTGTTATGTGGCTGTGAAAAAGGCTAATGCAGTCCTAGGATGCATCAGATGTGGTGTTTCAGTAGCGACAGGGACGTGTTAGTACCATTATACAAGGTACTGGTGAGATCTCACCTGGAATACTGCGAGCAATTCTGGTCTCTCATGTTTAAGAAAGATTACTTCAAACTGGTACAGGTGCAGAGAAGGGCGATTAGGATGATCAGAAGAATGGAAAACCTACCTTCTGATAGGTAGACTCAAAGAGCTTGGCTTGTTCAGCCTACCCACGCGAAGGCTGAAGGGAGATCTGATTGCTCTCTATGAATACATCAGAGGGATAAATATTGGGGAGGGGGAGGAGTTATTTAAGTTAAGGGCCAATGTGGACACAAGAATAAATGGATATAAACTGCCCATCAGTAAATTTAGGCTTGAAATTAGATGAAGGTTTTTAACCATCAGAGGAGTGAAGTTCTGGAGCAGCCTCCCAAGGGGAGCAGTGGGGGCAAAAAACTTAACTGGCTTCAAGACTGAGCTTGAGAAGTTTCTGGAGGGGCTGGGGTGATGGGACTGCCTACAATGGCATGTAATCGATCTGCGACTGCTAGCAGCAAATATCCCCAATGGCTGGAGATGGGACACTAGATTGGGAGGGCTCTGAGTTACTACAGAGAATTCTTTTCCAGGTGCCTGGCTGCTGGGTCTTGCTCACATGCTCAGGGTCTAACTGATCACCAGATTTGGGATCGGGAAGGACGTTTCTCCTGGGTCAGATTGGCAGAGACACGGGGGGGGGGGGGGGGGGGGTTCGCCTTCCTTTGCAGCATGGGGCATGGGTCACTTGCAGGTTTAAACTAGTGTAAATGGTGGGTTCTCTGTAACTTGAAGTCTTTAAATCAGGATTTGAGGACTTCAGTAACTCAGCCAGAGGTTCGGGGTCTATTCCAGGAGTGGGTGGGTGAGATTCTATGGCCTGCAATGTGCAAGAGGTCAGACTAGGTGATCATGATTGTCCCTTCTGGTCTTAAAGGCTAAGGGTACGTCTACAGTATGAAATTAAGGTGAACTTATTCTATTCGAAATTTCGGACGCGATTTTATACATTTGGTGTTGTGTGTCCCCACTAAAGCGCGTGAATTTGGCAGAGTGCATCCACAGTATCGAGGCTAGCATCGAATGTCGGAGCGGTGCACTGCGGGAAGCTATCCCACAGTTCCCACAGTCCCCGCCGCCCATTGGAATTCTGGGTTAAGCCCCCAGTGCATGATGGGGCAAAAACATTCTCGTAGGTGTTTCTGGGTGTGTGTCGTCACTCACTCCTCCCTCCGTGAAAGCTACGGCGGATGCCATACTGCCAGCAGATGGTGCAGTACGGTGCACCGCCTGTCTCCTGGTACTATGAATCCACCTCGCATGTCCTCTCGTCTTTCTATCTACTCTTTTATCTAACCATTTCCCGCCTTTTTTCGGCCACCGTGAACCGATCAGCACAGCTTCCGCCACAAACTCTGCTCTCCCGCACCTTACTTTTATAGCAGCTTTTTTTTAATGCAAATTTAGACCAGATTTAAAATCTGGGTTTGTGTTCGTTGGTTTGTGTTCGTTGGTTTTTGTGCTGCTTTTTTTTTTAGGTGTTGTTTTAATGCTGCTCAAAGAGGGTGTTTTTTAAAGAAGGTGCTTGCTTTTAATTTTTGAGGCCGTTAATATGTTTGCTTTTTTTTATTGGGCCCACCTGACAACTTGTATTGTTCTTTGCTTTGGCTTCCATTTTTTTTTTAACTGTTGTAGCTGTTTGGAGGTGGGCGTTTTTTAAGCCTTACTTATTTACACCTTATTTAGTTAATAGGGCAATTGATTACAGAGTGGGGGGGGGGGAGATTTTATTCTACTTTTAGCAAAAAGGCACGTGGTTTTTTTTTTTTACTTTAACTAACTATACTATTTTTAGGGGCTATAACATTTGATAAAGTTTTTTACCAATTTTCTATATAGGGATTTAATACAAAGTTGTATGAAAATAGAGAGGCACAATGCCAAATTATATGAAATACAAAATAACATTATGCAAGATGCAATGTTATAAAGATTTATAGAGATAGTTAAATACAGAGATTTCTTTACATTGTCTCCCTTTTGACCTCTCAAGAACAATTTTTGAGTGGTTACCATTTAAAATTTTTGTTTTAAAGCTATGTATTGGGTTATGATTTTAGAATGTGGTTTTAATTTGGAATACATTTGTTTTATTTAGCAGCACGTGCAGAGCATTAGAACTAACATAACAGTTAGGATTACTAATAGAACAATGATGGGATGGAAAATTATATTTAGGACTGCTGACCAGGTGGGTGACCAACCTTTAAACACATTGTACCAGTGGTGGATACTTAATTGTTTTGCCTGTTTAGCCACCCTGAGTATTTTTTTTTTTTTTTTATGGAGGATAGCAACGCATTGGACTTTTAATTTAAAGGTTGTGGGTTTGAGTTTTACCAGAGTTGCCAGGCTTACAGGAGGGGTTGGAGCCCCACCTAGAGTTTTCTGGGGCTGATACAGCATAGGTGCATCCATAATTACCAGGAGTAATGTTTACCCAGACTTGGACTGATATGAGTGCGAAGACCCCCTGCAGCGTGTTGTTGGGGACTGGTATTTTTTTTGTGGTGTGTTTGAACTGGTTTAGTTATACCACTGAATTTTTTATTGTGAGTCCGGATGTTTTGTTTTCAGTGCGTGAATTATTATTAAAGTTACTGGAATTTAAATGCTTTATGCCTTGAGCGCCATTTGCTGGTTTGGGTTTGTTAGCGATGTTGGTATTTGTAGCTTAAGAAAACAATTTTAGTTGCAAGATATGAGCCCATTTTAGCTTGCCCTTTTTATTTATTTGGTACACCAAAGGGCTGAGCCGGTTTACAATAGAATATGGACCTATTTATTTAGATTAAAATTGGGTAAAAAAAAGCACAATTTAAAAATACATAACCAGATTTTTGGGCTTCCAGAGCTGGGAGTTACCAGCTTTTTGCTTATGGAGTCTGTTATTTATTTTATTAATGGCCTTATTAATTTGGTATGCAAGGTTAATTTGTTTTTCTGTAATTGCTTGAACCACTGAAAATAATTATGTTGTGGTGTTACCACATTTATTTTCCCTGATTTTAAACCCATTTGTGTGGGATTAATTATTAGTTTTATTGGCTGTTCAAATAAAATTTGAAATGGCTGGATTTCTGTTTTTAGCCGGTTGCTACTGCGGATGGCAGCCAGAATTAGAGGCAGCTTTTTTGGCCAATTTTTTTTTAGTATTACTTACCACCTTTTTTAGGGCTTTTTTAATAGTGCGATTTATGCGCTTTACTTGCCCTGATGATTGAGGGCGATAGGGGATGTGAAATTTTTGTTTAATACCTAAGGCTTGTAATAGGCTGTGACAATGCGGTTCTGGCGGAACCCAACTGAGAGTGCCAACTCAGGACAAATTGCTAAAATAAGGCAGTTACAGCCCAAGGCCGGGGTTTTTCCACCTCTAAGGCAAACCAAACCAGCCAGACTAAGACTTCGGTCTCACCCCACTGGCTAACCGCAAGTCTCACAAGCAATCTCCTTAGACACTCCAGTTTCCCAGTATTACCACCAGTGCCACACGTTATGGGGACAAATGGTTATAAAAACCAATACCCCAGTAAAAGAAAAAGGTTCTCCTGATCCCAAAGGACCAAGCCCCAGACCCAGGTCAATATACAAGTCAGACCTTACCCACAAATCACGCTACTGCCAATCCTTTAGAATCTAAAATCTAAAGGTTTATTCATAAAAGGAAAAAGATAGAGATGAGAGTTAGAATTGGTTAAATGGAATCAATTACATACAATAATGGCAAAGTTCTTGGTTCAGGCTTGCAGCAGCGATGGAATAAACTGCAGGTTCAAATCAAGTCTCTGGAATACATCCCCAGCTGGGATGGGTCATTCAGTCCTTTGTTCAGAGCTTCAGTTTGCAGCAAAGTCCCTCCAGAGGTAAGAAGCAGGATTGAAGACAAGATGGAGATCAGGCATCAGCCTTATATAGTCTTTTCCAGGTGTAAGACCACCTCTTTGTTCTTACTGTGGAAAATTACAGCAAAATGGAGTCTGGAGTCCCATGGGCCAGTCCCTGCATACTTTGCTGAGGTACAAGGCGTATCTGCCTTCTCTCAATGGGTCCATTGTATAGCTGATGGTCCTTAATGGGCCATCAAGCAGGCTAGGCAGAGCTAATCTCAGCTTGTCTGGGATGTCACCCAGAAGCATAGCATAAGTTTGCCATACAGACAGTATAGAGCCAATATTCATAACTTCGACTACAAAACTGATACATACATATAGACAGCATAATCATAACCAGTAAACCATAACCTTGTCCTAGACACCCCATTTGACCCCCTTTATACAAGATTTGGGTGCCACTACAGGACCTTGGTTGCAACAATGATCTATATGGTCCCAGTTTATGTCAATAACGTCACACCCCCAACGCAAAATTGATGCAGGAAGGGATGACACAAACATCACTGACTGCATCCCAAGAGCTCCCCATCCTGGGTTCTGTCTCACTACAGCTAGTATTGGGTTAGAAGCCGTACCAGTGTATAACAGAAATGGTTTATCAAAATCATGTTCAACCACATGATTGAACCTCTTTACAAACTCAAGGTAACACTTAGTTAGAACAATAGTGGATTGGATCTGCTCTGGCAGCATGGTTCCTGTATGTGCCATGTGATCTTGCCAAGAGCTAAAGAAAACTGCTACTTTATCCATACAAGCTCGGGCAAATGTTTGGAACCCAATTAACATCGAATAAATGCAGATATTAATGTTCTTCATAGTCCAGGAATCTTGGCATTTAGCCATGAAAGCAATATGGTAGTGTGCCTCAGTCTTCCTTTTCATACAGCACATTAGGTCTGGAATGTCTTTTCCCTTGTGAAAAGTTCCCATATTGTTTATAGGCATTACCTGTGAAACCCCAGTGTAACAAGGCCTTTTAACATAACGTGTGTTTTCATGTATTCCTTTTAACATGTTCAAGGGATTCTCCAAAAGATTAGGCACATTGTTAATTACAAAATTTAGCAATAACAACAAGTTCATTGCAAGTGTCCATCTACAGTCATGTTTGTCATGCCACACCTCTGGCTCAATACCATTGGAGTTTGGGCATTTTAGGGTTAACCTGTGGCTTCCCTTTGCAAAATTCAGTGTTCTCTTTCCTCCTTGTCCTGCAGGATTAAACCCCGATTTCTCTTGCTTAACAGAATTCACTGGCTGATGGGGTGGGCCCTCTGTGCTAACAGCTATTAGCAAGTCCTTCCTTTCCCAGCCAGGCAAGTAATTTGCACTACCCCAGACCAGAGCCAGTCCACCAGTTTTCATATTCGTAACTGCTATCATCTCCAAGGCTGGACTCTGTCTTAAAGAGATACCACACAAATCCAAAAAGTCTGCGGGTGAGAGTTTGCTTGCTCTCCCCCGCATCCTCAAGCATTTAGCCATAAAACTGCTCTGCTCTGACACATCAGTAACCAAATCTGTCCTCAAACCCTGAAGCACAAACTGCTCATTTAAAGAATCAGAAAGGAGACATTCCTGTTCCAACACCATTGTCTCCCCAACAAGTTGGCCCCACACAGCCACTCGGTTATAGGGATGCCTCAATTCCTTAACAACTTTTACTTCCTCTGAGACCTTCTCAAAGCTACCCACACTGGATCTTTTAAAAGGAAAGTCAGAGGATCCATTCACAACAGACAATTTTTGGCTGCTAGGAACTGAAACTTCCTTGATTAAATCGCTCTCACATCCTTCAGTTGCAGGGAACTGCTTGCACCGAGTACCATGAGGATTCCTTTCTCCAGGAGCTTTTCTAAGCAGCAAATCACCCCTCCCAGAAATTCTGCCCTTACCCTCTTCACCTAGGGCTTGCTCTAAAGGAACACTTTCCTGAGCAACAACAGACTCTGTCTGGGTCTTACTTGCATTCAGGATCACCTCTGGCCCATCAGGCAGATCTCTACACAATCCCCTTTCAGGCGAACCCATAGACTTCCTAGATAAAAGGTTAGAAATACTTCCCTTCTCTTTGCCACACACCAGCTTAGGAATTTTTTCCTTTTTGCTACAAGTTGTTAAACTGTCCGTAGGTAACACAACCAAATTACCTTTCTGCTCTCCTTGTGCCCTGGCTAGGGTATCACCCTGATCAGACAGAGTTGTTACACCCTTCTCCAACCACACATGAGCAACAGGCCCAATACAAGCATCAGAATTGTCTGGTCTCTGGGATTTTGCTAAGACACTAACTGGATGCAACCTAGTTACGGGGCCATTCTCCCCAGCAGATGCAAACTTAGGACCATTCCCTTCCTGGGCTTTAGTTGAATCCAGAACCAACTCTGAGACAACTAAATTACTCTCAACCATCACAGGCTGAAAGGCACCTTCTGTCTGCTCCACAGACAAAAAAGAGTTGGAGACGCATTTTTCTTTACTAGACATATAGTTTGGGATTTCATTTCCCTTATCCCAGCACACCGGGCTGTTCACAGACAACTGCTTGGAGACTGGGGTAGCTTCCTCCATAGGCAAGTCAATACCCCTGACAGACACAGGCACATTTCCTTCACTGTCACTATTCTTCGCACAGGAAACAGATAAGGTATAGGGACACTCATCTTTCACTCTCCTTGCCTTCCCAAACTGCTGACTAGATAAAGCCATCCGCTCACAAGACTGCCTAGGCTCATCCAAAATCTCCTTGTTCTCCTCTCCCTTCGCTTGATCTAATTCCAGAGTTACTTCTGAGACATTAGATAGACATTCAGAAACTTCCTTCACAGCCAAACAGCTACTTTCCAAGGACAAACTTTTGGAGAAACCCTCCATAGGCACCTTAGGATCAATCCTCTCTTGTGCCTGGTTTGTATTAACTTGACTGACCATAGCTTTAATATCATTTCCAATCATAATATCCTTAGGGATTATGTCTTTTACTCCCACAACCATGGTGCCCTCCAATCCCTTCCATTTCAGGTGGATTTTAGCCAAAGGCACCCTGACAAAATACTTAGATAAGGCTACAACAGTTACATCTTCACCTGGCAAATAATCTTCCTTCCTGACAAGACTTGCTTTAACCAGAGTAATATCTGCTGCGGTGTCCCTCCATGCCATACACCTCACTCCATTAACTTCTGCACTGCTAATAAACTCTGCGTTATTTCCCCCATATTTAGCTCTAATGTGAGTTTTAAGGTCAAATTCTTCCGAGACCACAGAAACAGCATTTGCACACAGGGCACCAATGCTGGGCTCTATGTGGCTTGCCTGTGAGTTTACAACAACAGGGTTAGCATTGGCCGTGGCATTTGGGGTTGCTGGTTTTGGGCCGCCCTTCAGTGTCGGGCAGTCTGGTCTCATGTGGCCCAGCATACCACAGTGATAGCATGTAACCTGTTCCGTCCTGGGATGTGAGTTCCTACTCCCCGGGCCCCCTTGAACTCCTTTAGAAGAGTCAGGTTTATTTTTAAATCCTTCCCTCCTCTTGAACTGGGGAGAATGGTGATCAGTTTTCCCTGGGGTTTTACACCCTTCTCGAGCCCTGTTTTGGGTATGGGCATCCGCAATCTCTGCTGCCCGTAGGACTGACTCAGGGTCCCTGTCACACACAGCTGCTCTCACATTGTCAGGCACAATGTCTAAGAACTGTTCCAAAGTTATTAAATCCAGCAGTTTTTCAAAACTCCCATGAACCTTGGCTCCCATAACCCACTTTTTAACAAAACCCATCAGCTTATGAGCACATTCTACAAAAGTACAATCCTTAGACATTTTAAACTCTCTAAACTTAACTCTGTAAGATTCAGGAGTAACCTTGAACCGCCTTAACACAGAATCCTTAAACCGCTCATAATCTGAGGCTTCTTGTTCCCCCAAGTCATTGAATACCTCCCTGGCCTTTCCAGTCAGTCTGGTCAGCAGGACAGGCATTCGCTGACCCTCAGGGATCTGGTACAGATTGCAGAGGCGTTCAAAGGTAGACAAAAACTCCTCTATATCCTCAGTATCATTGTAAATGGGACACATCCTTTCCCAGTTTTTCTCATGGTGGGGGGGAAGTGGAGTACCAGGTGGGGATGACTTTCTCCGCTCTTCCATTACTTGGAGCTGAAGTCTGGCCGTCTCCTGTTCCATCCTGTGAGTCTCCTGCTCAGCAGCGAGCAGCTCTAGACGTCCCTTACGAGCTCTCTCTTCTCTCTCATCAGCCTCCTTCTCTCTCTCTCTTTCTAACTCTGCTATTTTTTGCTTCTCCAGCAATCGAAGATCTGCTAGCTTCTGTTCATGCTCAAATTGCAGTTTACTTGTCACCCTTTGCATCCTAATTTTTTCTGCATCTTCTGCAGCCTCAGGTAAGGGCTGTGCTCTTGCCCCCTGATCACTGGCTATTAACAGATTTCTCAGTTCTTCCTTTGTAGCTTTCTTTCTAAAGCATATCCTTTTTTCTGAACACAAATTTTCCAGGGCTTTTTGCCAAGTCCCTCATATGCTCTTTGCTCAGCCATTGCAGCAGCTCTTTAACCAACAAAACTCTCAATCCCAAAATTCAAATTTGGATAGCGTGGGGTTCTGACCCAAAGCTTAATTGACCTGGTTCTGTGGATCCAAGCACGACTACGCCACTGTGACAATGCGGTTCTGGCGGAACCCAACTGAGAGTGCCAACTCAGGACAAATTGCTAAAATAGGGCAGTTACAGCCCAAGGCCGGGGTTTTTCCATCTCTAAGGCAAACCAAACCAGCCAGACTAAGACTTCGGTCTCACCCCACTGGCTAACCGCAAGTCTCACAAGCAATCTCCTTAGACACTCCAGTTTCCCAGTATTACCACCAGTGCCACACGTTATGGGGACAAATGGTTATAAAAACCAATACCCCAGTAAAAGAAAAAGGTTCTCCTGATCCCAAAGGACCAAGCCCCAGACCCAGGTCAATATACAAGTCAGACCTTACCCACAAATCACGCTACTGCCAATCCTTTAGAATCTAAAATCTAAAGGTTTATTCATAAAAGGAAAAAGATAGAGATGAGAGTTAGAATTGGTTAAATGGAATCAATTACATACAATAATGGCAAAGTTCTTGGTTCAGGCTTGCAGCAGCGATGGAATAAACTGCAGGTTCAAATCAAGTCTCTGGAATACATCCCCAGCTGGGATGGGTCATTCAGTCCTTTGTTCAGAGCTTCAGTTTGCAGCAAAGTCCCTCCAGAGGTAAGAAGCAGGATTGAAGACAAGATGGAGATCAGGCATCAGCCTTATATAGTCTTTTCCAGGTGTAAGACCACCTCTTTGTTCTTACTGTGGAAAATTACAGCAAAATGGAGTCTGGAGTCACATGGGCCAGTCCCTGCATACTTTGCTGAGGTACAAGGCGTATCTGCCTTCTCTCAATGGGTCCATTGTATAGCTGATGGTCCTTAATGGGCCATCAAGCAGGCTAGGCAGAGCTAATCTCAGCTTGTCTGGGATGTCACCCAGAAGCATAGCATAAGTTTGCCATACAGACAGTATAGAGCCAATATTCATAACTTAGACTACAAAACTGATACATACATATAGACAGCATAATCATAACCAGTAAACCATAACCTTGTCCTAGACACCCCATTTGACCCCCTTTATACAAGATTTGGGTGCCACTACAGGACCTTGGTTGCAACAATGATCTATATGGTCCCAGTTTATGTCAATAACGTCACATAGGCTAGTAAACATTTTTTTTTTACAAATGCTCCTTTATTGTTTGAATTTATTATTTTAGGGGTTTTATAACGACAGACCATTTTAGTAAATAATTTTTTTGCAGCTTTTGTGGTGGTGTTTTTTTTTAGTGGGGAATGCCTTTACCCAACCAGAGAAGGCATTTATGATTACCAGTAGGTACTGAAACTTTTTTTGGCTCCGTGGCAATTTGTTTATGTAATTAATTTGTATTTTATGCCAGGGACCTACTTGGTTTTGGTGCATAAGGGGCTGGTAATGTGGTGGCCGGGCTTTATTTTGAGCACACCTGATGCAATTTTGAACCCAAGTTTTAACATTATTTTTTATACCTTTTTACTTGGCTACGTTTTTTAGCCTGCTTAGCATCCATTTTATTTTTTTGTGCATGAACTGATGTGAAACATTAACCAGTTTTTGTTTTTGGGGGGGTTTTGTTTGGGGAATTTAAACAGTTATTGTTATTAATAAGTTTATTAATTGACTGCGGATTTCCCATTACCTTTTTCGCCTGACTTTTAGTTGCTACTGCAGCTATATTATACTGCCGTGCTATGCCATTTACTTTATTATTTTAAAAAGCCTTTGGAGTGTTTTATTTGCTATGTGTCTTTACATGTTTGACCTTTAAACAGCCAGGATGTTGTGTTACCCATTGGTAAATTTATTTTTACTTTTTTACATACGCAATGCTTTTTTCATTTGCTGCCTTTTACCCATTTTTTTTTTTAGTTATGCATCCAGTATTGTATTTTCTTGACACAGAAATTACTATTTGCATAGATAAACACAGGTTTGGGGTTGTTTTTATATTGCTGTAGTACCCGATATATGACATGGAGTTTAGCATGCTGGGCTGACCCATGATTTAAATATTTTTGTAGTATTTTTTCTTTCAAGTTAATTGCTGCATATTTAATTTTTTTTATGCCTTCAGTTACCATTGAGCTCCCATTTGTGAACCACACGTGTTCCTTTATTTCAATGGTATTTAGTTTCTTTAAGGGGGGCGCCTGTATCAGGGCTATTTTTTTTGCTTTAAGGTAACCTTGGGGGCAGTTATGTTTGTTTTTTTTTTAATTAGAGCGTGGGTTAATAGGTCAGGTTTAGACACGGTTTTGGTGGTGACTTTTTTGTTTATTAATGTGAGGATTTACTGAGCCATGCGGGTGTTTGAGACCTTGCCCCCAACCAGTTTCCCCGACAGAATGTACTTTAAAGGGGTGTGGGTACTTTGGATAGTTAGGGGAGCCGTTTCAGTTAGGGGTTTAAAAGACTGGACTGCCCACACCGCTGCCAAACATTTCCTTTTACAGGGATTAAAATTTATTTCTGGCCCCTGTAACTTTTTAGATTTGTAAGCTACCGGTACCAGTTTGTTTATTTTATTTTTTTGGAATTGCAGAGCAGGGGCGGTCAGGGCTTTTTGTTTAAGCACCCTTAGAGCCTCCTTTTGCTCTGACCCCCACTTTTACTTTATTTTTTTTATAATTTTCACAAGGGCAGTGTAATTTCAGCATATTTGTAAAAATGAGGTTTTAGAAAATTAAACCCTCCCAACAAGACCCGTAGGGAATGTTGGTTGGTAGGAGCCGGCTTTTTTATCAGGGCTCTTACTTTTTGTTGGTCTACCTGCCTCCCTTTCTTTTTTATAACAGTGCCTAGATAAGTTACTTGAGACTGGACCAACTGGGCTTTTTTTAAGCTAACCTTAAAACCAGTTTTTTGGATTAGAGCCAAAACATTTTTAGTTAATTGTTGTACCTGTGCCTTAGTTTTCCCCAAAATTAAAATATTATTTACATAGGAAAACACAAAGGACCGATTTTGTGGGCTAAGGCGATTCAGCATGTCTATTACATGTTTGTGAGCTATAGCTGGGCTATTGTGAACAAATTGGGGTAGACGCTGGAATGCCCATTGCTGCCCATCGACCGTGAAGGCAAATCTATTTTGTGAGTCTGGGTGCAATGGGATAGGAAAGAAGCAATTAACTAAATTAATGACTGAGAAATACTTTGAAGTAGCCTGAATCTTTTGAATTACCTGGGTCATATCTGCTACTATGGGGCCATAGGGATTGTGCCTTTGTCAACACGCCTATAGTTAATAGTTAAACGCCAAGATTTGCTGTCTGCCTTAAGGACTGGCCAGACGGGAGAGTTAAAAAGGGAGTTAGTTTTTTGAATGACCCCCTGCTGTTCTAAGTCCCGGACTGTTTGCTGTAACTGTGTTTCAGCCTCCTTGGGATAGGGGTATTGTTTTTGAGGGGGTACCAAATCCCCAATGATTTTTACACAAGCCTGTATTTTTTCACAGTTTTTTTTTTTAGTCCAGATAGTGGGGAATTGTGAGCGCCACACCTCAGCTTGCTGAGTTATTGTGGTGGTGGCTACTGGTTCCCCTTTGGTTAGAGGGGTTCTCTGTTTCACTTTTTCCTTATGGGGAGGGGGCATGTCCAGTTTTTATAAAGTGCCCCGTGGTAAATTAATTATTATGCAATTTTTAAATAGCCAGTCTGTGCCAAGAATTAGATTATTTGTTATGTCTGGGGTCTGGATCAGATCTCCGTGGGTTTTAAACCTTTGCACGGAGAAAAGCACTTTTGTTCACTTTCATTCTGTACTGGGCTTTCCTTGAAAGGACTGCAGTGTGACTTATTTGATTTTAGTGCCGGCTGGTGGCTGAGTTTTAATTAGCGAGACTGCAGCTCCTGTGTTAATTAAAGCCAATGTAGGAGCACGTGTGCCCTGCTGGATATAAATACATAGTTGACCTTCGGGGTCCCATGCAATTTTACTGATGAACCTTCAATGTGGTGCTCCTACATATGGAGGAGGTTTAATATTTAGAGGGTTTTTCTATACTGTATCTTCTGGGAATGGGAGGGGGTCCGTAAATACAGAAGGAGTAGGGGGAGGGAGAGGGGCTGTCGGAGTTAGTATGCTCGCTACTCTCCCCTTCTTAGAAAGCATCTGAAGTTTAAAAGCTTCTGCCAATAAGTTTCGTGTGGGTGCCCTGTTCCACTTGTTTTTATCTGCCCCGTGTTGCATTAACACCTTTCAGGCCATGAGGGTCTTTTTTAGTTAACTCTTTCTTGCCTGGAGCTGGGGTGTCTGTTTTAAATTTCTGGAGGTCTGGGTACAAATTATTCCTTTGTTTTTCTTCATAATACCCTTTACCCCGAGATCTACCTTTAGTGTGTGCTCCCCGTGCCCCAGTTATGCCTTTATTGCCGCTTTTATTAGAATAAGTAACTGAGGGCTCTAATGTTGTAACATATGCCACTTGTTGGTTTTTTTTATGGTAGGGGCAGGACCGGAATATGTAAGTATTTGCCGGACCATGTCTCTTAGTTCCCGTAATGTGGCCGGCTGGCCAGGTTGCCACACTTCCAGTCTTATTGCATAAAACGGTTGTAAGGAGGCAGCACATTCTCTTAAAGAATCTACACTGAAAGGCACCAGGTCCAGTTTAGTGGCCGTATTACGTGTAACTAAGCCAGCCATTATCTGCATGAGACCCCATCGGGTTTAAAACGTTTCAGGGTTCTCATCAGTTTCCTGTGAAATCGCAATGGCTTGGGCCACAAAATTACGCCTGCCCATTAGTTCTGCAAATTTTGTTAGAACATTCATTAGCTGGTAATTCCCATTAATTCTGAACTTGTCTATAAGCCCCCGCATATCTGGGGCTGCACAAATGCTCATTAAGCAGTGCAGTTCGTGTGAGTTTAGATCCTTTCTTTTTTTCAGTCCAAGAGCATTTACACTCCATCTAGAGACATTTTTTTGTTTTAAAATCCCCAGCCACTTTGCCATGGCCTGGAGATCGGAGGCAGAAACAGGCACTGTTGTTACTGTTTCACTCCCACCACCCTTTCTTGTGGTGGTGACTGTTCTCTTTGTTATTGTTGAAATGGCATTTTGGCTCTCGGAGGAGGAATTTACCCAAATATCCCCTTCCCAATTTCCAGAGGGGTCTAAGAAGTCTGCCCCATCTGGGGTCTCAAATATTCCTTTTTCTGAAGTTACTGCTGCAACTTGTTTGTTTGCAAATTCCAATTTTTCTTTCAGTTGTTTGATAAGTGATTTACAGTAGTTATGGTCAATAGGGGCGTTCCCCTGTTTTAAAGTTAACTTTTTGACCATTTTCTGTAATACCTGATTTTCTTTTTTAATTCTCCCCTTCTCTTTGGTAGGCTTCTGTAAGATTTGAGAGTGTTGTTTTAACTTTCTGTACCCATCCTTAAGGGAGTCTAGCTGGGTTTGGCTGCTAATGGACAAACATTTCCATTTCTCTGCTTTTGCAGCAGAGGCTTGTAAATCTTGGTGCAGTTTCTCCTTTTCATTTTTACATCCAGCCAATCAAAGGAATACCTGATTACAGGTTTTCCATAGAAGCCAAACTGCAGCTGCTTCTTTTTTTATTTGAGGGTTTATATATTTGAGCCAATTTATTTTCTAGGTCCGAAATCGTATGGACATCCGCTAACACTTGATCAGACCAAGGGCTGTGTCCAAATTTTTGCAAAATTTGTTCAAAAGGGGAAACATCTTTTACAAACGCCAATTTTTCAGTCCCCTCTTTGGGAGCCTTTTTAAAAGACTGCTCACCTTTATACATTTTTTAGTATACCCAACCTCCTATTGGGATTACAATAGCAATGCTTATCCTCTTTACTAATACCTTTTAGTATACCCAACCTCCTATTGGGTTTAAATAGCAATGCTTATTCTTTTCGCCTGGAGCAAGAAATTTAATTCTTCTTCCTTCTTTCTACTGCCGGCACTCTACGACGGGGGAGCGAGAAAGCTACTTTTTCTCCTCTCTATACCCGGCCTCCTACCACCGGGGGTGTGCACACCTTAATGATCGATTACTTTTTAATACTCAATATCAAAGTTTGTTTCTTTACTTAATAAATGCTTGTGGTACCTTTCCCCCTTTTGCAATTCTCCACCAAAATGTTGTACTTAAAGTACTATACAGGATCTTTTCAGGGGGATTAAGGCAAAACTCCACATTTATTAGTAATACAGGTATCAATTAATACTTTTTTTTATATATATATATATATAAAAAATTACAGTTATGCATTCACACACACACAGCGACACAAACACACTCTGTTTTGCTGTTGTTACCAACTAGTTGCTCCCCTTAACTGCACTGGCCAGGTGAGTTAGATGCAGGAGGGGTGGAGCCGGGCTTTTGCCGATTCGGATCGATGCTCCGATGGTGACAAGACGAGACCCGGGGTCCTTCTGCAAGACACCTTACTTTTATAGCAGCTTTCCTCTCGTGCAAATCTAGACCAGATTCAAAATCTGGGTCTGTGTTTGTTGGTTTGTGTTCGTTGGTTTTTGTGCTGCCTTTTTTTAGGCGTTGTTCCAATGCTGCTCAAAGAGGGTGTTTTTTAAAGAAGGTGCTTGCTTTTAATTTTTGAGGCCGTTAATATGTTTGCTTTTTTTTAATGTTTGCTTTTTTTTATTGGGCCCACCTGACAACTTGTATTGTCCTTTGCTTTGGCTTCCATTCCCTCTCCAACTGTTGTAGCTGTTTGGAGGTGGGTGTTTTTCAAGCCTCATTTATTTACACCTTATTCAGTTAATGGGGCAATTGATTACAGAGTGGGGGGGAGATTTTATTCTACTTTTAGCAAAAAGGCACATTTTTTTTTACTTTAACTATACTATCCTTAGGGGCTATAATATTGGATACAAAGTTTTTTACCAATTTTCTATATAGGGATTTAATACAAAGTTCTATGAAAATAGAGAGGCACAATGCCAAGTTATATGAAATACAAAATAACGTTATGCAAAATGCAATGTTATAAAGATTTATAAAGATAGTTAAATACAGAGATTTCTTTACACGGGGCCCAGCCACCAGGGGGCGCAGGAAGTGTTTCACACCTGTCCCTCCAGGGCAAACTGCACCCCATGCCATATCCAAGCCAAGCAGGCCCCTGAGCCCTGGCACTTGTTCTCCTCTCCCCCCCCCCCCCCACACCTTGGCCCTACGGGGTGGGCTGGCAGACAAGAGCATCCCTGGGATTCCTGGGCTGAGTCCTGCCCCTCTCCACATGCTCCGCACTCGCCCCAGGTCCCCTCGTCTCTGACTGGGTTGGCTGCTGTTCCTGACAGGTTGTGACCCGCCTGATCCACTTGCTGAGCCAGAAGATCCTTGGGAACCTACAGCAGCTGTGCGGGCCCTTCACAGGTAGGGGCCTTGGGGGGGAGGGTTAATTTGCAGCTTGCCCTAATGGGGGTGCAGCCTGTCAGAGTTACAGAGGCCCCAGCATGCCATGCAGGGCCCTCTGTCCCTAGCCGGGGCTCCAGGCTGTGACTCTATCACCGTGCAGGGGAGGTGGCTTAGGGTTACCATATTTCAACAATCAAAAAAAGGACGGGAGGAGCCCCCGCCCTAGCCCCGCCCCCATCCTATCCTAGCCCCGCCCCTGCCCCTTCCACTCCCTCCCACTTCCTGCCCCCTCAGAACCCCCAACCCTCCCCCCCACGCCTTGTCCCCTGACTGCCCCCTCCTGGGACCCCTGCCCCTAACTGCCCCCCAGGACTCCACTCCCTCCCTAAGCCTCCCTGCCTCTTGTCCCCTAACTGCCCCCTCCTGAGACCTTCCCCACATCCTAACTGGCCCCCTAGGACCCTACCCCCTACCTGTCCCCAGACTGCCCCAACCCTTATCCACACCCCCACCCCCTGACAGCCCCCCCCAGAACTCCTGACCCATCTAAACCCTTCTGCTCCCTGTCCCCTGACTGCCCCCTCCTGGGACCCCTGCTCCTAACTGCCCTCCAGAACCCCACCCCCTACCTCAGCCTCCCTGTGCCTTGTCCCCTAACTGCCCCCTCCTGAGACCCCCCCACCTGTACCCTGACTGCCCAAAACCTTACACCCCCAACCCCCAGACAGCCCCCCCCGAACTGCTGACCCATCCAACCCTCCCCCCTGCTCCCTGTCTCTTGACTACCCCCCCCCTCCACCCAGAACCTCCCTGCCGCTTCTCTGACCCCCGGCCCCCTTACTGTGCTGCAGAGCGGCGCGCTTGGCAGCGGGGGAGGGGAGCAGGGTCGGAGCTCCAGACTGCCGGAGGCCCGAGGCGAACGGCCGGCCGGCGATCTGCGAATGCAGGGGTGGGAGGGGGAGAGAGAGGAGGGGACTGGTCTCAAGTTGCAGGGGAGAGGAGGGGGAAGTGAGGGAAGGGCTCTGGCTGCCGGAGCCCGTGCGAGTGGCACGATCCGACCGGCTGCCCTGTAAGCCCCGCACGCTCTGCATGGGGGGGGAAGTCCGGACATTGACAAATTCCCCCCGGACGCTATTTTTAACTCAAAAAAGCCGGACATGTCCGGGGGAATCCGGACGAATGGTAACCCTATTAGTGCTGGCGTTTTCCTGCTTCTCCTCCCCCAGCCATAGTCAAGACCTGAGGAGCAACTGGCAGAGCTGCTGTGGACGGACCCACCCTGGGGATTAAAGCAGGGCTCCAGGGGTAGAAGCAGGAGCTGCTATGGCTGGAGCTGAGAGCCAGGCTCCCTGGCTGGGGTGGGAACCGGCTCCTCTCCTCGTGGGCCACGCCAGCTCTGATGCTAGGTGCCACAGGGCAGAGCTCCAGGCCGGGTCCTGCAGTTGGTCAGTTGATAGGGTTGCCAACCCTCACAGTTTTGCCGGAAGTCTCCTGGAATCGGGCTCTATCTCCTGGAGGCACTGAAGCCTAACCAGGAGATTTTAGGCTGCTAAAAGTCCGGCGGCACAGTGGGGCTAAGGCAGGCTCCCTGCCTGCCCTGGCCCCTTGCTGCTCCCAGAAGCAGCCGGCACATCCCTGTGGCCCCTGGGGGGGAGGGGTCAGGGGGTCTCCACACACTGCCTACCCCCTAAGCAGTGACTTCTCAGCTGCCATTGGTCGGGAACTCTTGGTTGGTGGCTGTCTTGCCCTCTGGGCCCCTCGGACGGTCGGTCGCTCTGTCTTGCCCACAGGCTCCAGTCTTGGTGTGGCCTCCAGCTCAGAGCTAACCAACCCAGCCAGTAACCTGTCCACGGTGGCGGTGCTGCCAGTGTGTGACGATGTGCCCATGGCAGCCTTCACGCTGGAGCTGGAGCATGCCCTCAACGCCATAGGTGAGTGAGGGCCAGGGCCTCGCTCTGCTCCCAGCCATGCTTGGGATGCAAGCCCGGCGTGATGGTCCTGTTCACTCTTCCAGGTCCCACCCTGCTTCTGACCAGTGACATCATCCGAGCACGACTTGGTGCCTCAGCACTGGACAGGTAGGGGATTGGCACAGGCGGTAGGTGGGCTGAAGGGGCTGGCTCCTAGTCCCTGATCTCTTTGTTCTCCATAAAAGGGCACCCCCACCATGTGGGGCCTGCAGGGCTGTGCTATGGGGCTTGTGTCATTGGGGCACAGAGGGTGGGGTCTAGCTGTCTGATAGCAGGGCCCTATCCAGGAGAGGGTGCAGCAGGGGATCTTTATTGGAGATGGGCTGGAGCAATGGGAAGGGGGTGGTGAGTGTCCTGGTGTGGTGGTGGGGGGGAACATAGCTGGGGGAGCTGCTCGTTAGGAGATTGGAGCAGGGTGTCCTCCTGGTTGCTGGCGGGTAGCAGAGGATCCCTGTTGGAAAGGGTGTGGCATGGGTCTCCAGGATCGGTGCTATGGCCCCAGCTTTGGAACAGTCCTGGGAGAACCCCTTCAGTGAGCCAGACCCCCTAGGGGTCTCATTCTTCCTCCAGGACAAAGCCCCACAGTTTCACTGCCTCCTTAGGCTGGACCTCTGGGCCTTCAGCACCCCTGCTTGACACTGGGAGTTCCACTCAGCAAGTCCAACTGAGGCAGATCCCTGAGGGAGATTTGTACAATCTTAGGGAGCAATGCTCCTCCTCCACCAGCATCCGCAGGGACACCCAGGCAGCGCTGTCACACGAAGAATTATTAGTTGGCTGGAACATAGCAAAGGAAGTCCTTGGCTAGCGCAGAGAAAAGGAAGTTTACAGCAGAGTCCATCCTGGTCAGCACAGAGCCCAGAGCGCTGTCTCTGATCGCTCTGTCCCAGTTCAGGTGTGCCCCCAACTGATTCCCACAGCCCACACTTAACACCCCCATCTTCCCTCCCCCAGTTCTCTGTTCCCGAACTGGGGAGATGCGGCTCAGCCCCCCGCCGAGAGGGGAAGTCCATCTCTCTGGGTCATTGATCCGTGTCTGGGCAACTGGATTTCCCATTGTCTTCTCAAGAGCTAAAGCCCCAGAGAGCTAGGAGTTGTTCACACCTGTGTTTTTTAGCCTGGCCAGAAAGCAAACAGACCTTCCTCACACCCCACTAGGTAACAATGCAGCATATAAGGGAAACTGAGATATACATAGGCTTCATAAAAATATTACAAAAAACCTTCCACCTTGTCCGAGCATGCAGCTGGGGAACTGCATATGGGGACCTTGGGGGAAGGGTCCCCATTGGGATCCGGGAATCTGGTAGAGTGAAGGAGGGGCTGCATGGTGGGAGCTCGGAGGAGGGTCAGAAGTAGGGATTGAAGCAATGGGGTGGGACAGGACAGAGCTGGAGGCTGCCTGCTGACCAGGGGCGGCTCTATGTATTTTGCTGCCCCAAGCTCGGCAGTGAGGCAGCCTTCGGCGGCATGCCTGCGGGAGGTCCTCCAGTCCCGCGCCTTCGGCGTACCCGCCGCCGAATTGCTGCTGAAGCCGTGGGACCGGCGGACTTCCCACAGGCATGCCGCCGAAGGCAGCCTGACTGCCGCCCTCACGGTGACCGGCAGGCTGCCCCCCCGCGTCTTGCCACCCCAGGCACACGCTTGATGCGCTGGTGCCTGGAGCCACCCCTGCTGCTGACATCCCCTCCCTGGCAGCATCCAAGAGTACCGGCTGTCGGGCTGGCTGGCGCAGCAGGAGGACATCCACCGCATTGTGCTGTATCAGACCGACTGCACGCTGACACCCTGGACTGTGCGCTGCATCCGTCAAGCTGACTGCATCCTCATTGTTGGGCTGGGGGACCAGGAGCCAGCCCTAGGCAAGGTGAGGTGAGGCTGGGGCCCTGTGTACAGTGCCTGGGGGAATGCTGCATCCCGAGCCCATGGGGGTGGCCAGCATGGTCTGGGATGTTGCATTGGCCTGTGGAGTGCAGCCTGGAAGCACTGTCGGGGCTCCCTTGTCCCCACTCTCAGATGATAGAGCGATTAGGGTCACTTTGTGAACTGGACACAAGCAAACAATCTGTGTTTTGATGTGGCTTTGAGTAAATGTCTACATCTACGAGCAAAGACTGTAGGCCAGGGATGGGCAAACTTTTTGGCCTGAGGGCCACATCTGGGTATGGAAATTGTATGGCGGGCCATGAATGCTCATGAAATTGGGGGTTGGGGTGCGGGGGGGCTGAGGGCTCCGGCTGGGGATACAGGCTCTGGGGTGGGGCTGGGGATGAGGGGTTGGGGGTGCAGGAGATTGTGCTGGGCTGGGACCAAGGGGTTCGGAGGGCGGGAGGGGGATCAGGTCAGGGGTGCAGGCTCCAGACGGCGTTTACCTCAAGCAGCTCCTGGAAGCAGCGGCATGTCCCCTCTCCAGCTCCTACATGGAGGCGCAACCAGGCGGCTCGGCGCGCTGCCCCGTCCGCAGGCACCACCCCTGCAGCTACCACTGTCTATGGTTCCTGGCCAATGGCAGCTGCGGAGCCCCTTGGCTGACCCTATGCATAGGAGCTGGAGGGGGGACATGCTGCTGCTTCTGGGAGCTGCGCAGAGCCACACGATGCGTGGAGCAAGGCAAGCCCCCGGCTGGAGTGCCGGAGCGGGGCAAGCCCTAGACCCCACTCCCCAGCAGGAGCTCAAGGGCTAGATTAAAACGTCTGAAGGGCCGGATGTGGTCCCCGGGCTGTAGTTTGCCCACCCCTGCTGTAGGCTGTGCTGACAGGGTGGGGGGCCCTGTCCTGGGAAGCAGGGACTCTGAAAAAGACTTGGGGGTCGTGGTGGATCCTGGTACACAGAAGTCTTCCCAGGGTACATCAACTCATCTAGATATTTGCCTAGTTTTACAACAGGCTACATAAAAAGTGCTAGCGAAGTCAGTACAAACTAAAATTTCATACAGACATTGACTTGTTTATACCGCTGTATATATTCTACACCGAAATGTAAGTACAATATTTATATTCATAGATTCATAGATTCTAGGACTGGAAGGGACCTCGAGAGGTCATCGAGTCCAGTCCCCTGCCCGCATGCCAGGACCAAATACCGTCTAGACCATCCCTGATAGACATTTATCTAACCTACTTTTAAATATCTCCAGAGATGGAGATTCCAGAACCTCCCTAGGCAATTTATTCCAGTGTTTAACCACCCTGACAGTTAGGAACTTTTTCCTAATGTCCAACCTAGACCTCCCTTGCTGCAGTTTAAACCCATTGCTTCTGGTTCTATCCTTAGAGGCTAAGGTGAACAAGTTTTCTCCCTCCTCCTTATGACACCCTTTTAAATACCTGAAAACTGCTATCATGTCCCCTCTCAGTCTTCTCTTTTCCAAACTAAACAATCCCAATTCTTTCAGCCTTCCTTCATAGGTCATATTCTCAAGACCTTTAATCATTCTTGTTGCTCTTCTCTGGACCCTTTCCAATTTCTCCACATCTTTTTTAAAATGCGGTGCCCAGAACTGGACACAATACTCCAGCTGAGGCCTAACCAGAGCAGAGTAGAGCGGAAGAATGACTTCTCGTGTCTTGCTCACAACACACCTGTTAATACATCCCAGAATCATGTTTGCTTTTTTTGCAACAGCATCACACTGTTGACTCATATTTAGCTTGTGGTCCACTATAACCCCTAGATCCCTTTCTGCCGTACTCCTTCCTAGACAGTCTCTTCCCATTCTGTATGTGTGAAACTGATTTTTCCTTCCTAAGTGGAGCACTTTGCATTTGTCTTTGTTAAACTTCATCCTGTTTACCTCAGCCCATTTCTCCAATTTGTCCAGATCATTTTGAATGATGACCCTGTCCTCCAAAGCAGTTGCAATCCCTCCCAGTTTGGTATCATCCGCAAACTTAATAAGCGTACTTTCTATGCCAATATCTAAGTCGTTGATGAAGATATTGAACAGCACCGGTCCCAAAACAGACCCCTGCGGTACCCCACCCGTTGTGCCTTTCCAGCAGGATTGGGAACCATTAATAACAACTCTCTGAGTACGGTTATCCAGCCAGCTATGCACCCACCTTATAGTAGCCCCATCTAAATTGTACTTGCCTAGTTTATCGATAAGAATATCATGCGAGACTGTATCAAATGCCTTACTAAAGTCTAGGTATACCACATCCACAGCTTCACCCTTATCCACAAGGCTTGTTATCCTATCAAAGAAAGCTATCAGATTGGTTTGACATGATTTGTTCTTCACAAATCCATGCTGGCTGTTCCCTATCACCTTACCACTTTCCAAGTGTTTGCAGATGATTTCCTTAATTACTTGCTCAATTATCTTCCCTGGCACAGAAGTTAAACTAACTGGTCTGTAGTTTCCTGGGTTGTTTTTATTTCCCTTTTTATAGATGGACACTATATTTGCCCTTTTCCAGTCTTCTGGAATCTCTCCCGTCTCCCATGATTTTCCAAAGATAATAGCTAGAGGCTCAGATACCTCCTCTATTAGCTCCTTGAGTATTCTAGGATGCATTTCATCAGGCCCTGGTGACTTGCAGGCATCTAACTTTTCTAAGTGATTTTTAACTTGTTCTTTTTGTATTTTATCTGCTAAACCTACCCCCTTCCCATTAGCATTCACTATGTTAGGCATTCCTTCAGACTTCTCGGTGAAGACCGAAACAAAGAAGTCATTAAGCATCTCCGCCATTTCCAAGTTTCCTGTTACTGTTTCTCCCTCTTCACTAAGCAGTGGGCCTACCCTGTCTTTGGTCTTCCTCTTGCGTCTAATGTATTGATAAAAAGTCTTCTTGTTTCCCTTTATTCCCGTAGCTAGTTTGAACTCATTTTGTGCCTTTGCCTTTCTAATCTTGCCCCTGCATTCCTGTGTTGTTTGCCTATATTCATCCTTTGTAATCTGTCCCAGTTTCCATTTTTTATATGACTCCTTTTTATTTTTTAGATCATGCAAGATCTCGTGGTTAAGCCAAGGTGGTCTTTTGCCACATTTTCTATCTTTCCTAACCAGCGGAATAGCTTGCTTTTGGGCTCTTAATAGTGTCCCTTTGAAAAACTGCCAACTCTCCTCAGTTGTTTTTCCCCTCAGTCTTGATTCCCATGGGACCTTACCTATCAGCTTTCTGAGCTTACCAAAATCTGCCTTCCTGAAATCCATTGTCTCTTTTTGCTGTTCTCCCTTCTACCCTTCCTTAGAATTGCAAACTCTATGATTTCATGATCACTTTCACCCAGGCTGCCTTCTACTTTCAAATTCTCAACGAGTTCCTCCCTATTTGTTAAAATCAAGTCTAGAACAGCTTCCCCCCTAGTAGCTTTTTCAACCTTCTGAAATAAAAAGTTGTCTCCAATGCAGTCCAAGAATTTGTTGGATAGTCTGTGCCCCGCTGTGTTATTTTCCCAACATATATCCGGATAGTTGAAGTCCCCCATCACCACTAAATCTTGGGCTTTGGATGATTTTGTTAGTTGCTTAAAAAAAGCCTCATCCACCTCTTCCACCTGGTTAGGTGGCCTGTAGTAGACTCCTAGCATGACATCTCCCTTGTTTTTTACCCCTTTTAGCCTAACCCAGAGACTCTCAACACTTCCGTCTCCTATGTCCATCTCTACCTCAGTCCAAGTGTGTACATTTTTAATATATAAGGCAACACCTCCTCCCTTTTCCCCCTGTCTATCCTTCCTGAGCAAGCTGTACCCATCCACACCAACATTCCAATCATGTGTATTATCCCACCAAGTTTCAGTGAAGCCAACAATTGATGGGTTTATTTTATAATTGTATAGTAAAAAGGAGGAAGGAAGCAATTTGTCAGTAATACTGTATTTTTATGTCTGATTTTGTAAGCAAGTAGATTTGAAGTGAGGTGAAACCTGGGGTACGCAAGACAAATCAGACTCCTGAATGGGGCACAGTAGTCTGGAAAGGTTGAGAGCCACTGGTCTAAAAGATCTGCTCTAGGAATCCTTGGGGGCAGTTCTCTAACCTGTGTCAGGCAGGTCAGACTTTATGATCACAGTGGTCCTTTCTGGTGTGGGAATCTGTGACCAGCTTCCAAGTCCCTTCTGCAACTTCCCTCCAGACTCCTGCTGGGGAGGGCTGTGCGAGCCATGCAGGGGTAGGAGCTCATCCTGAGGGGGGAGCTATGAGCTGGGCTGGAGCGGCTCATGCTGGGAGGGTAGGGTGGGGGGGGGAATTGCCCGCTGAGGGGGCTGTGCAGAGGCAGGGGGCTGTGTTTGTCGTGCAGGGATGGAGGCTCGTGGGGGGCGGGGAGGGCATCTGTGCATTGGGATGGGGCTGTGTGTGCTGTGCCGGGGCGGGGATCATTCCACCGGGGAGTTGGCTCATTCTAGGGGCCCCTGTTCTGCCCTTGCAGCTGGAGCAGATGCTGGAGAACACAGCCGTGCGTGCCCTGAAGCAGCTGATTCTGCTGCACCGGGAGGACGGCCCCAGCCCCTCCCGTACTGTTGAGTGGCTCAACATGCGCAGCTGGTGCTCAGGACACCTTCACATCAAGTGCCCACGCCGTGTCTTCTCCCGCCGGAGCCCCAACAAGCTGGTACTGTCCCTCTCGTCCCCAGGACCCTCTGGGCTGGTGCAACATGGTGTTGCACGGCGAAGCTGTCTGTGCTAAGGAAGACAAGACCCCATGGGGGTGGGCACAGAGCTGTTGTCTCAGAAAAGACCCCCAGGCCAGTCTGGTCCCTGTGGTGCCTCTGCTGCCTTCCATGGTGTTAACCTGGGCAGAGCCTGATGCCAGCCTGGCCTAAGTCTGTGATGGCATCAGACCTCTCTGGAGTGCGGGGTGCAGAGCCAGGGGGTTTCCTGTTATAAGGGGGTGGGAGGGTGCTGTGTGTGTGGGAAGGAGTTGCTGTGGGGTGGGGAGTGGGCTCTGGGGGTGCATGCGTGCTGTATGGGGGGTGCTTTGGGGGGTGGCAACCTGTCTGACTCTCGCTCCTGGCCCTGCAGAGGGAGATGTATGCGAAGGTCTTCGAGAAGGATGCTGACCGGCACAGCGACTTCTCCCGCCTGGCACGGGTCCTGACCGGCAACAGCATTGCCCTGGTGCTGGGAGGAGGAGGGGCCAGGTAGGGGCTCAGACAGGGCCTGGCTGGGGCACTGAATTCCCATGGCACTCCTTCGCACCCAGGCGCAAACCAGCCCCAATGGGGGGGCCATAGGCATCCACAACCCCAGCTTTACAGTGGGCAGGGGGGACAAACCCAGGGATAGAACCCAGGAGTCCTGGCTCCCAGCCCCATGTCCCTACTGGTACACGAACACTGCCTCCCAATAAGGGCTGTGGGAGTGGGGCTGGGACAGTGACCCTGTCGCCCACCACCCTGCCCGGAGCAGTGCATGCTGGGAGCACCATCGCAGACATCCTGGCCACCTGGCTCATTGGAGGCATAGCAGCTGCGTGGCAGGTTGCAGAGTTCGGGGCCATGTGATGGCCCCTGGGGTAGGCTCCCTGCCTCCCACTGGCCTCTGACCTCTCCCTCCCTCCCACAGGGGCTGCTCCCACATTTGGGGTGATCAAGGCCATGGAGGAAGCCGGGATCCCCATTGACCTGATCGGGGGCACATCCATTGGCTCCTTCATCGGGGCTCTCTATGCTGAAGAGCGCAGTGCTGTGCGCACCAAGCAGCGTGCCCGTGAATGGGCCAAGGTGAGGGGCAAGGCCTGCTGTGGGGGTGGGGCAGACACAGGGTGGGGTGTGCTGTGGGGCAGGGCCAGACTTGGGAGGGTGGGAGCAGGAGAACTCCCCAAACCAGCCCCTCCCAGAGCTGCCACCCCATGACCCAGCCTTCCCCACAGCCGCTGGCAGCCAGGCCCAGGGCTGCACTGGGAGCAATACAGAGGTCCCAGCATGCACTGGGGCCTGCTCAGTTTGCTTGAGGGGCCACGTAGAACCTCCAGGCTCTCTCTGCTGCTGGCATCTCTGCCCTCTGCCCATGCTATGCAGCTCTGCCCTGTGGGTTCAGAGGCAAATCCCCTGCAGGCTGTGGGGGTTTGTCCTCCCTTTGGCCCTGGGACGTCTGCTTGGCTTGGAGCAGAGAGCCCCATGGTGTGCCTCAGCATTGTGCTGCTAGGCACGGCAGCCTCTGTTGCACGTGCAGCAGGTTAGGGCAGCAGGGGGGTTCCGGTGGGAATCGCAACATCCCCAGTAACGACCCGTCATGCTAATTGGCATACGGTGCTTTGGCTGGAGGACATGCCACACCCCCACCAGTGGTTCCGGGGCTGGCATGCCAAGTGGAGGGGCTGCGCCAGGGCACCATCCCGCTTCGGAGCCACGTGCAGTGGGTGAGTGTCCTGGGAGCTTCAGGCTCGCTGCCGTCTCCCCGACATTCCTCCCCGCTTGTCCCCATGAGCCTGGACTCAGAACGCTGCCTGTGCTGGGCCGCGCCACCCGCGTAGTGACCCCTCGCCCTCCTCCTGCAGAGCATGAACTCCGTGTTTGAGACGGTCCTGGACCTCACCTACCCCATCACCTCCATGTTCTCCGGCTCGGCCTTCAACACCAGCATCAACAAGGTCTTCCAGGACAAGCAGATTGAGGTAGGTGGGTCCAGGAAGCTGGGCGGGGGTCCTAGTGCAGAACACTCAAAGTAGCCTCTCGCTGGGCAGCCCTGAGCAACGCCCCCTGCTGGCAGCTGTGTTCCCTGGAGTCCAGCCTTGTCCAAGGGGCGTGGTGCCTTGCACAGCCCCTGCAGCGGCATCCTGGGCTGTAACATGTCTCTGATTAGCCCTTTGTGCCCCTGCAGGATCTGTGGCTCCCCTACTTCAACGTGACGACGGACATCACAGCCTCAGCCATGCGGGTCCACAAGGACGGTAAGCGCCTGCACCCCACCCCCGCGGCGTGTCCCAGGCTGCACCAGGTGCATGGCGCCCTGGCTGTTGGGGCCCAAATCCTCAGCACCCGGCTCCTGTGAGGGCCCAGGGCCAGAGGCCTTTCCCTGCCCCCCACCCTGAGCCAGTAGCGCAGCATGTTGGGTGGAGCCTGCTTGGTTGCTGAGAGTAATGGGCCCCACTGGCCTGTCTCAGCCCCTGCTGGCTCTCTCCAAAGAGCCCTGCTGTGTGTGTGCTCGATGGGCCCACGTGGCCATGCCAGGCCTGGGCTCAGCTTCAGTCAGAGTTGGCATCCCTATGCTATTTCGGGGGATTTTTTTCCAACCTGACATAATGTCATTTTCTTAAAATAGCCTATTAAAATCTCCTGGATTGTTTCAATAGTCACTGGGAGATCGATGCCGGTTCCAGGAGACTCCAGGCCAAACCTGGAGGGTTGGCCACCCTAGCTGAGCGGTGCTGCCCCTCAGGCGCTGAGCTGATGTCTCTAAGGACGGGAGCAGGTTATCGCCTGCTCTAGAGAGTGCCCCCATCCCCCAGGGAGCAGTGCTTGTAACCCCTAGCCCACATCAGCTGGCATGGGCCACCCGACTGCCAAGCCATCCACTAACACAGCGAGGGACTGGGCTGGGCATGGCCATCTCGATGTCTTTGCCCTTGCCCCATTTGCCCCCACACCTGGCAGGGCCCCTCAGCGTCCTGCCCTGCAGAGATGTTACAGGAAAGGGCTGAAAGGAGGGCAGGGGCTGACAGGGCAGGGCTCCAGAGGTCTAATTAGGAGTGATGGGCTGAAATAAAGGAGAGACACCCCCCCTTGTCTGCCCTCACCCGTGCGAGAGAGCCGGGGCAGAAGCTGCCATTGGTGGCATAGGGAGTACTAGAGCTCTGCTGCCAGGGGTGTGCCAGAGGCAAAGCCAGGCTCTGGGACACCCCCTCCTTCCGCAGCAGTGCTGTCCCGGGGCAGCAACCCCTGCTGCTCTTCCAGGAGCTGGGGCACCTCCTATAGGGAGCACTCAGCCCGAATTGACTGGGGCCAAACACCAGGGCCAGGGGGCTTCCCCCATCCATGGCTCTGCCCTGGGCAGCAGGAGCTGCTGGATCCCCCTAATCACCTGCCCTCAGGGCCCAGAATCCCCAAGCAGCCAGACACCATTCCTGTCTTTCTGGGGGCAGCAAGGGCTGGCCTGGGCCAGCAGAACCCAGGCCCAAGAGCTGCTGACGCTGCTTCTGGTCAGAGCTGGGGGCCCCACAGCGAGTCCCTCCCTTCCCCTGCCCCCCTGCCCATCCGCACACTCTGCTGCCCACTTGGTCACTGTCTGGCTCCTCCCCCATTCCCTGCTTGTAACACTTCTGCTACTCACTAACCCCTGGTAACACCCCCCACCCCTGACTATGTGGGGAGAATACAAGATGGGGCTGTGGGACACACTAACCTTGCTGCCCCCTGCCCCTCACGGCTGGCCTGAGCAGCCCTCCTGTCATCTGACACCTCCATTGGGCCAGCTGGATGGCATGTTAGCAGCAGGGGCTGCTCTGGGTCAGTGGGGGGAGCTGTGGCAGCATTCTGCCCTTACACTTGGGTGGTGGTGGTTGGGAGCTCTGGGTGGAGGAGAGGGCCTGCTGTGGGGGTGGTTGGGGGTGTGGTGAGGCTGGGGCTGAGGCAGACAAAGGGCAATGTTCTGTCCTTGCGCTCAGGTGGTGGTGGTTGGAGGCTCTTGGGGGAGGCAGGTGGAGGGGGGTGCGTGTGGCGGGGCTGGGGCGGACAAGGGGTAGCGTTCTGTCCTTGCAATAGGATGGTGGTGGTTGGGGGCTCCCAGGAGAGGTAGGTGGGGGGTGCTGCTGGTTCAAACTCAGTCTCTGCCCTTGGTCCTCATCTTATGCCTTGTCTGTCACAGGCGCCTGATCTCACCTGGGACATTGATCCATCCATGTCTGTCCACGGGGCGCTTGGCAGCTGTAACTGCCTGGCTCTCTCACTGCCTGCTTGTCTGTCCTAACGCCAACTAACCCCCACTCACCCCTAACTCACTGAGCCCGAGGGACAGGGACAGGGAGATGGGTCAGGGAGGGGCAGGGCTGGCTCTGCTGTGTCTCTGTGTGAGTGCTCTCTTCCAGGGGAGGTGCCAGGGGAAGGCCTCCTCCCTACCAGGATCCTGCTGTCCTACCCAGGGGTCCTCAGCTGGCATCCAGAGCCAACAGCCGAAGCCCTTCCCCCGAAGCCCATGGAATGGGGCCTCTGCCTCCTGCAGTGATTGGGGACTCCCTGCACCACCATCTCAGCATGTGCCTCAATCTCTCCTGGATCAGCAGTGCCCAGCCTGTGCTGCAGCCTCCAGCCCTGGACAGTCCTGTCCTGGCGTCTGTGCCCTGGGCTTGCCCCACTCGCCCTTTGTCCCATGTTCTGGCCATGCTGCCTGGGTTTCTCCAAGGTTACAGGAGGGCACTCGGCTGGGCTTCTGGCTCTGAGCCCTGGCAGCCCATTGCCGGGGGAGCTCGGCCCAACCCCACTGCCTTTGGCCCTGCCATTGCAGCAGGGCACTCCTATCACCGATCCGGTCTGGTGCACCCTGCCAGCTCCCCACCAGGCTGCTGTGAGGGCACCTAGCTGCTGGATCCCCAGGGTCTGAGCCCTCAGCTTGGGCTCCTTTAGGCATACCCTTGGGGTGCACCCATCTATCTAGCCCCTTCTCCTGAGCGTACTGTGTCTACATAGCTTCTCACCAGCCCCGAGCTCAATGCTGACCCCTCAGATTCCCCAGTAACTTAAATGCCTTCTCCCAAGCCCCTCTGAAAAGGTGAGCTGCTGCGTCCCCTCTTCCAGGGCCCTGGGCTAGGTGTAGCATAGGTGCACAGCCGTGTGACACGAGTGCTCTTTACCTAAGTATGAGAAACACACCCTGAGGGTACAGATCCTATAGAAAACACCACCCTCCTGAGCACAGGGCCACTCACTTGCTCCCGCGTCCCAGGCAGTCCTTGAGGGCACCAGAGAGGCGGGGGTCCCCTCTCCGAATCTGGCTCCCTCAGCAGCTTCCCTTACCTTGAGCTGTTGAAAAAGGGCCAGAGACCTGCGGAGGCTGACCAGGGAGCAGAACCTCCGGTAAAGCTGCTTCCAGCCCCTGCCAGGCAACTCCTTGGTCAGCCTCCGCAGGTGACCAGAATCCTCCCTCGTGGTGTTGCCAAGCAAACCATTTTCTGGGGCATAGGGGGTGGGGGAGCCAGTGTCTTGGCTAGGTGTGATCCATCCCAGTTAACGACCCTCTGTGGTCAGCCCTGCACCACTGCCCTGCTGGAATGTCAGCCCAACAGGCAGTGAAGAGCTCTGACTAAGGTGGAGGCTGCAGGCTGAGGCAAAGTCGTGCAAAGAGCTCCTGACAGCCAACTGAATTCATAGTCTGCACAGCCTCATTCCCTAGCTGGCCTGGCCCCAGGGGTCCAGCAGCCCCTTGAGTGCTGGTCACAACATGCCCATGTGCCTGTTGCCAGGCAGCCTTCTGCCAGCAAGCACACAGCAGCGTCTCGTTGGGCCAGGGCCTGGCACTGCCCCATGGCAGAGAGAGCCAGCAAGGCGGGGTAGGTAGAATAGCCCAGCCCAGTTGTCAGTGTAGCCACCACTAGCTGGAGTGGGCTGAGGGGGATGGGTGTTCAGGGAATTGGTCCCTCCTCTGCTGGTGGGGGCAGGGGGGCGGACTTCCGGGTATGTCACAAGGGCCTGTCCCTCTATTAGGCTGGGGGTGGCAGGGGACACCTGTTCCCACACCCAGCCTGACTCCTAGCACAGACCGCCCCATGTCTGTGCCGATGTGCCCTCTCCCCGCGAGGCTGGGGAGACCTCCGAGTACCCCTGCTCCAAAGCGGGCATCTGGATTTCTAAAGCTTCTGTCATGTCATTTCCTGTCTTCTCTCCGTCTGTGCTGTCCCCGTCCCCTGTGACTGTCTCCTCTCCCTCCAGCAGGCAGTGTGTGGCGCTACGTCAGAGCCAGTGCATCTTATCCCCCATACCTGCCTCCTCTCTGCGACCCCAAGGACAGCCACCTGCTTGTGGACGGCTGCTATGTTAACAATGTCCCAGGTCAGCATCATGCGCTCCTCGGGCCCTGGGCCACGGGGATGACCTGCATGGCTTGGAAGGGAGGGCCAGGCTGGGCCGGGGTGGCAACTGGCTGCAACCCCTGCCCACCATACTCTGTCATGGCTGCCCCAAGTTGGGCTGCAGCCACTGCCTCCTTCCATGCCATAGCTCGTCCTTCCCTGGCGAGGGCTGGTTCTGACAGGCCTGAGGGCACAGGCTGGATCCCAGCACCCTGTCCAGACATGTGCTGCTCGAGCTGAGAAATCTGCACCTTGTTGGGGGAGGCGCTGGGAGTCAATCCAAGGCACCACCTGTTCCAGAGCAAGGGGCAAGGATGGACCCCTACCCCCTGGCTGAGCTCTAGGCAATTGGCTAGTGTCTTGCTGGCTCCAAGGGCCATGCCTATCGTCGCACTGTGCAGATTCCCCAGCCTGGGTGCCAGGGGCGCCCTCCCTCCCCCAGGGCTCAGGGCCTGCAAGAGGCTGTCTCTTGACTGCGTCTGTTCCTGCCGGTTAGGCTCGCTGTGGCGGTATGTGCGAGCGAGCATGACCCTTTCCGGGTACCTGCCGCCACTCTGTGACCCCAAGGATGGCAACTTACTGATGGACGGTGGCTACATCAACAACCTGCCAGGCAAGTATCTGCCGCCGATGGAGACACTGCTCACAGACCGCGAAGCAGGCCACTGAGGGAGGCACTGCTGCTGCCAGTGTTTTCTGCCCCCGTTGCCTGGCTCTGCCCTGGCACGCATCTCCATCGCCATCCCCACTGGTGTCTCCGCAGCACTAGAGCCCTCTTCCTCTTGCCCTTCTGTGGGTGCGGAGGAATGTTGTTGTTGTTAAAACCAGGAACTTGCCCGAAGTGTGGATCCTGCTCAGAGAGGGGGGCTTCCCTCCCATCACCCTGCGGGGCTGGTGCAGCACCTGGGCCCACGGCCAGCTGGGCAGACTCATGTTATATGTGTGTGTGTGGGGGGGGGAACAGCTCTTCCCCAATGACTGCTTTGCGTTCTTGCTGTCTGCTGTCCCCGGCATCCCAAGTGGGGAATGGGGGGTGAGGGGGTCCCTGCTTTGCCTCCCCCTTGGAGTCAGGCTGAGGGCTGGACATTATGGAACTGCAGTGCTGGGCCCTGGCCTGGGTGAGGGCTTCTTAAACTGGAGCAAAGGCCACGAAAGAACCCCAGGCTGCTCCCCAGCTGGAACCGCACCCAGCTCTTTACCCGTGGAGAGAGTCAGCTTTTCCCTCAGCCCCGGCCCCACAAGCAGAGACGTGGGAGGCTTGTACCTGAGGCTCCAGAGCAAGGCCGGTGCAAGGAAGTTTCCCTAGGCACCCTAGGCGAAACTTCCACCTTGCGCCCCGCCCCAGCCCTGCAGCTCCCGCCTCCGCCCTGAGGCGCCCCCCCCCCCGCGGCAACTCCCCCCCCCCGCCCTGAGGAGCCCCCCCGTGGCAGTTCCCCCTCCCCGGGGAGCCATGTGGCAGCTCCCCACCCAGCTCACCTCTGCTCTGCCTCCTCCCCGAGCACGCCGTCCCCGCTCTAATTCTCCTCCCCTCCCAGGCTTGCGGCCCCAAACAGCTGATTGGCGCCGCAAGCCTGGGAGGCGGGAGAAGTGGAGCGGCTGCTGCGCTGGGAGAGGGAGTCTGAGCCGCACATGTCAGCGCGCCACCGGCAGCCCAGCCCAGGAACGCTGTAAAAAAAAAATTGGGGGCACCTAGGGTGACCAGATCACCCAAGACAAATATCGGGACGCGGGGGGGGCGTGGCGGGGGGCGGGGCCAAAAAAAAAAACCCTTCCTCCGCAAGCGCTGGAGGGAGGCCCGGGAGATGCAGGGGAAGCGCGGGGCCGGGGTGAGTAACAGTCCGGCCTGGTCCCTTGCAGGCAGGACTTCAGTTGGGTGGTAGGGCGAGGAGGGGGGCGGCCCACGGGGCCAGGCGGCGGCTGTTCTCACCCCCGGCCAGCGGGACTCGGGAGCAGCCCCTGCTGCAGCTCCCACTGCCGCGGGGGCAGGAAGCGGCCATGGCGCTCCGCGGCTGCAGCTCTGGCGCCCCCAAACCCCCCGAGCCGGGGCCTGCTGCGGGGACCCAGCAGCGCGTACGCTGGGCCCAGCCCCTGGCCAGTCGCGTCTGGGCTGCTGCCCAGCTGGTGCTATCGCGCGGCGGCCCCGGAGTGGGGGCAGCAGGCCCCAGCCCCCCCGTCCCGCAGGGGAACGAACGGGGCTGGGCTGCCGATGCCTCCGCCCCGGGGCCGCCGCGGGATAGCACCAGCTGGGCAGTGGTAGTTCCCATCGCTACATGCAGGAGCTGGGCTGAGCGTTGACCTGTCAGGCCCTGGAATGTGCCTGTCCCGCTTCAGCCCCAGTGAAGTGAGGCCTTGCCGGGGTCTCCTCCTCCAGGGAGAGCCGGGTGGTTCTGTTTGTGGGCTGAGAACGCCCCCAGCCTTCTTCCCATGGGCAGGGCCGGCTTTAGGAAGTGCGGGGCCCGATTCAAACAGTTTCGACAGGGCCCTGACAGGGATGACTTAAAAAAAAACAAACACGTGGGGCTTGTACTCACCGAGCCGCGCGCCTAGTCTTTGGCGGCGGGTCCTTCACTCGCTCCGGGTCTTCGGCGGCACTGAAGGAC
>NW_027053298.1:0-40000 GCF_011386835.1 Chrysemys picta bellii
TCGTACGGCAGGAGCGAGAAGTGCCAGCCTCTCTGAACAGAGCAGCAGCGTTCAGCATGGGCCAGACGTGCTGCAGTGATGGGTAAGAGCGGGCTCGGAGAGACAGAGGGTCTGTGGGGCAGCTCTGGGCCCTTCTGCTCCGCACTAGGGCCGGGTGGGCGTGTTCAGCTGGGATTGGAACCCACCAGCACTTGTGGGTGTGAATGTGGGGCTGGAACTCAATGTGGGGCGCTACTGGGGGGAAGGGCAGAGAGACACCTGGGCTGAGACCCCAGCTCCAGGGAGACAGTCACTCCTGCCCAGCCGGGTTAAATTGCCCAGCTGTGTGACAGCCCCCCCAGCCCCGAGGGGTTCCCCCCCCCGGTATGTCACAGCAGGGTAATGTGCGTACTGAACGGCAGGGGTTGCCAGAGACTGGCTGGGAGAGGCCTTTGGGGATGGAGGAAGCAGCACTAAGGTACATGCCAACCTCCCTACAGAGGAGGGGCCTTGCCCCGCAGGTGTGGGGCAGGGAGCTGGGACACTGCGCGGTGGGTCATTGCTGGCCCAGGCCCTTCCTAGCTGGAGGCCGAGGCATTTCCTTCAGGTCACCTTCCACTGCAGCTTGGCCACGGGCCCCCATAGCCACTAGCCCAGCCAGGGATCCCAAGTGGGGATTGTCACGGCTGGCTCTTCCCTGCCACCAGCAGCTCTTCACTGCCAGGGAATTCCTGAAATCCTGTGCGCCCCTCCCCCACCCACCTCCTGGGGCTGTGAGTGCCTCCCCCCCCCCCCCCCGGACAGCCCCTCCCCCGAGCTCTGAGTGCCCCTGGCCAGTCCCTCCCCTCAGCCCCCCCCCCCCACTTCCTGGGGCTCTGAGTGCCCTCAGCCAGCCCCCCTCCCACACCCCGGGGCTGAGTGACCTTGGCCAACCCCCGTCCCTTCAGGAGGAACTCCCAGTACCCACCCAGCCCCCACACCTCAGGGTTCCCCTCCCTGCGGCGCTGTGGCCATACCCCCACCAGGGCCGGCTTTAGGCCAATTCAACCAATTCCCCTGAATCGGGCCCCGGGCCCAAGCCCCGGTACGGTGTACCGGCAAGAGCCGGTGCGCTGTACCAGGGTGGCTCGGCTTCCCCAGGGGGCAATTTAAAGGACCTAGGGCTCCCAGCAGGGGCCGGAGCCCCAGGCCCTTTAAGTTGCCACCAGACCCCCACTGCTGGAGCCCTGGGGTAGGGCTGCGGGGCTCTGGGGGCTATTTAAAAAGTCCAGGGCTCCCGCTGCCTCTACCAACCCGGCCCTTTAAATAGCCACTGGAGCCCCGCTGCTTCCCCAGAGCTCCCGCGGCTATTTAAAGGGCCGGGGCGGTAGAAGCAGGGGAGCCCTGGGCCCTTTAAATAGCCCCCAGAGCCCTGGGATAGCGGGGGGCTCGGGGGCTATTTAAAGGGCCGGGGCTCCAGCTGCCTCTGCTGCACCCCGTCCCCGCACCAGCCCGCACCCCCTGCCCTGCCTGCAGCCAGCCCCGTCTCCAGCCAGCCCTGCACCCCCTGTCCGCAGCCAGCCCCTGCTGCACCCTTGCCCTACCTCCAGCCCTGCCCCCCCTTTTCTGCCCGCACCAGCCCTGCCCCCCTGCCCTGCCTGCAGCCAGCCCTGCACCCCCTGCCCGCAGCCAGCCTCTGCCGCAACCCCTGCCCTTTCTCCAGGCAACCCCTGCCGCACCCCCCTGCGGCCCTGCCCAAAGCCAGCCAGCCCCACACACCCCTGTCTCCAGCCAGCCCTGCACCCCTTGCCCTGCCTGCAGCCAGACCCTACCTCCAGTGAGCCCCTGCCCTGCCTCCAGCCAGCCCCATGTCCACTGGTGCCCTGCAGTTCCCAGGGCAGTAACCCTGCACACCTGCTTCAATGAGGGGGGCAGGGAGCAGCTGGGACCCACACATGTGCACACCACTAGGGTGACCAGACAGCAAGTGTGAAAAATCGGGACAGGGGGTGGGGGATAATAGGATCCTATAAGAAAAAGACCCAAAAATCGGGACTGTCCCTATAAAATCAGGACATCTGGTCACCCTAGCACACCCCCAGGGAGTGGCGGGGACCCACACACGTGAAATGGAGCTCATTAATAACCGATCAACAGCATATATGATGCAATGTACAGAATATATAATTTTATTATTTATATAGTTATGGAAAGTAAATAATACATGGAAGAAATGAAAGGCTTTTTTTTACATTATTTTGTTTGTTAGTCATCCCTGCCGGGGCCCCGCCAAAAATGTTCGAATTGGGCCCCGCCCTTCCTAAAGCCGGCCCTGCTGGAGAGAACAGGAGGATTCAGTCAGCAGGGGCTGCCAATCCGTCCCATTCACCAGGGCTGCCATCCTGCGGCTTCAGCATTAGTGGCTGGGGTGACTTGGGGAAAGGTCTCAACCTCCCCACATCCCACTTCACTGCTGCCAGAATCCCTCCTGCCCCCCCGCTACAGTCCCCTCCCTACCCAACCTGGGTGGGGCTGGAGGAGAGGGGTCTGAGAACTTGAGCTGTGGATTGGAGGTGGAACAGCTGTCAGGGGCACTGACGGGGAGGTGGCAGGAGCTCCCCGTACAAGGAGGGGGGTTGCCACTGGAGGTCACTAGGAAGGACAACAAGACTCCATCCTGGGAGTCAGGAGGGGGAATCCATCCCTCAGAGGTGGGCAGGGGCTGGGTGGAAATGCTGCTGGTTCCAGGGGCCGTTAATTCCCCCTGATTCCTCGGAGGCGTCTGAGTCTCAGACAGGTTCTCGTTCCCTTGCAGCAGGAGGACGTCACGGCCAATGTGATGCGCCAGCTCCGTATCATGCGGCACTTGCGCCAGGTGCCCGAGGCGCTGCAGGACCTGTGCCTCTGAGACCACCAGCAACTCCCGCTCCCTGCTGCAGGTACTGCTCTGGCTCTCTGTAAATGGGGAGCTAGTGGAAGGGGAAATGGAGCCCCCTGGCACTCACAGAAAGCTGATTACAGAATGAGCCCGAACTGAGAGGCACCATATCCGCCCCCCTAAAGAGCCAGACTTCAGTGGTGATACAGCCCAGCTGGGGTAGCAACAGGATTGAGAACGAGGTAGGAAGTTCAGAGCAGCAAGGAAAGCCTGGAGGGGAACTTGAGAAGAGAGGTTGGAAAAGTGCACCAAAGAGAAAGGTGCAGACCTAGCTGTTGGGTCCAGGGCCCTGAGCTGCTATCAATGTCAGGGTGGGACTGGGTTCCCCTACCGGCCCCAGAGGAGGCGGCGTACACGCACCTGGAGAGGGTTCCCAAGCCCAGCAAGGGGGCTACAGGCTGAGCAAGTGCCCCAGCGATGGCAGAAGGACTTCTGTCTGTGGAAAGACCTCTTTGGACTTTGTGTGAGGCAAGCTGGGCCCCAGAAGGGTGGACTAAAGGTGGTGACCTGGCCGGAGTTACCAGGCAGAGAAACTGCCGTGGTGCTGGAGCGACCATGGATGGGGAACGCTAGCCCAGCGAGAGGGCTGTGATGCCATGCCTGGCTGCCGAGGGGCACCTAACGATGAGTAGATTCATTTATGATTAGCATAGTTGGCAGGATTGAGTTCCCCCTGTGATCCGTGAGGGAAGTCTTGGTTGCTGAAGGAATCATAGAATATCAGATTTGGAAGGGACCTCAGGAGGTCATCTAGTCCAACCCCCTGCTCAAAGCAGGACCAATCCCCAGACAGTTTTTTGCCCTGATCCCTAAATGGCCCCCTCAAGGATTGAGCTCACAACCCCGGGTGTAGCAGGCCAACGCTCAAACCACTGAGCTATCCCTCCCCCAAGCAGGTGTATCAAGGGACCAAGCTGGTCGCTGGATTTCCCACTTCAGTTCCAGGGACTGGCTAAGCAGCCAAAGCAGATCTAGGGGTTTCTCCAGCAGCTCCTAGAAAACCAACAGACGCAGAAGGAAGTGCAGGTGGAGCTACAGACGCAGCAGCAGCAATACCTGTGAGAGATCCTGCAAAGGGAAATCAACCCAGGGTCTGCTATGCCCATGGACAAAAAGAGCAGAGAAGGAGAGCATGCTTGGGCTTTGCTGAGAAGGTTAGCCCAGGGAGAAGGGCATGAGAAAGTGTACAAACGTGGCCTAATGCCAAGATGGGAGCAAGAGTTCTTTGTTTTGGGGGCAGAGAAGCAGGCCATATCAAAAGACACGGCCTGCTTAGGAAATTGCTGAGTGGCTGAACGAGGGGCCAGGGCCCTAAGAAGTTAGAAAGAAAGGAGAAGGTGTCCTCTGACACAAACCCCCATGAGGCAGGCAAGGTGGAGGTGGCTGGGGTGGCCATGGACCTTGCAGACCCTCCACCAACACACCCTGTCGGGTGCTGCAGGGAGATGAAGGACGAAATGATTGGCCCAGAGATGAAGCAGACTGGAGGAGGGACAAACACAAGGGTGGAGCAGTCCATGGTGGGTTCTCAGACCCTGACCGAAAAGGTTTTGGCATATGCAGCGGCAGTAGCAAAAAGGCAACAGAAGACGCTAAAGGCTTCAGAACAGGCTCTGCAAGCAGCTGTTCATGAGACTGAGTGGCTGCAGGAAGAGCGTCGGGATACTGCAGAAGAGAAGGTTTGCCCCGAGCGAGCTGGCAGTGGAGCTGCAGACACTGCGCACAGGCTGTACAAGCGCGCAGCCGGTGACGGCGATGAGATGAGGAGGGATGAAGCTTGGAGAAGAATAGAACTTACCCCCGCGTGGGCCAGGTTCTAAGGAGGAGGGTATATAACGGGGGGCTTGGCCTGTGGGCTATAAAGCCTGGAGCTAGGCCAAATGGATTACAGAGTGAGCTCCAGCTGAGGGGAAACCAGGGGAAACCGCAACAAAGGTACAGGAGCAGGCCTAGCTGTTGGGTACAGGGCCTTGGGGCAGAACCTAGAATCCAGGGTAGGACTGGTTCTCCCATGGTCTCTAAGGAAGAGGATGTACAGGGCCATAGGAAGGGCTAACAAGGCCAGCAAGGGCAGGCCGAGCCAAAGTCAGGCTGAGGAAAAGCCCCCAAGGGACAGAGGATCTTGTTTCAGTTACAGACATTTTTTGACTTTTCGTTTGGGATGAGCGAGACCCAGGAAGGAGTGGGACTAAAAGATGGTCGCCTGGCCGAAGGGCTGAGTTCCCAGCCAGAAACCTGCTGGCGGGCGTGCTAGCCCAAGAAATCTGTGACCCCAGGCCTTGAAGGAAGGGGCACCTATCGGTGAGTGAACTCTGTTACAAGCCTGCTTCAATTGTGGAAACAGCCTGTTATTGGAGAGTGGTGGGGATGGCCTGTGGGCGAGGATGGCTGGAGGGGTTATACAGGAGGGGCAGCAGCGTCCAGTGAGGAGATCAGGGAATGGGTTGTTTGCAGTCCTGCCACTGAGCGGTAACGTGATCCTGGCCAGGTCACTCTCCCACCTGGTGCCTCACTTTCTCTATCTTTGAAATGGGGATCATCCCGACCCACATTAAGAAAGGATTTGATCCTCTGCTCTTGCTTCCCAAATCCCTGCCCTCCTTGCTCCACACAGGCCTCTGCCCTGTTGCTCAAACTCCCATGCACATGTTAGTGCCTGTGTCACCCCCGCAACTGCAAGGTCTCATGTACAGTCTCCTGCCAGCAAACTGAAGCTGCCACTAGATTCAGAATAGGAATCGCAGTTCCTGTGCGCTGCTCTGAATGGAGTCTAGACCCTGGGCATGGGGAAGGCCAACGCTCACATCCAGGTAGATCATCAACCTACTCCTCTGTCCCAGGAGCAGGAAGGCCTCTGCTTCGTGCTCCCTTCGGTAGCTGGAGCTGCTGAGTTGGGAGTGTGGTGGGCAGAGATGGGAACAGGCCATAGGATGAATCAAGTGTCAGGGCGAGACTCCCTGTGTGTGGGAGATGATGTTGCCCCTCTGTGGGGAATCCCTTCCTTGCAGATGCTGGGCTTTGGGTGCTGGACTCTGCCAGGAAGCCCAGCTCCCATCCCTAGCAGCTTGGCTGTTCCCTACACTGCTGTGCACCAGACTCTCTGCAGAGAGCTGCTCTGGGCAAGGACTACAGAGCCTGCTGTCATCCTGGCAGGTGTCACCCCAGGTTCCATAATCCTGACCCCTGGTCTCCCTCCGCTGGCAGGCTCTGAGCAAGGCCTGCCCAGAGAACATGGATGACGAGCTCTCGATCCTGCTGACAGCACCCCCCAGCACAGACAAACTCCAGCACATCTTGGAGGTGAGCAGAATGGGGAGGGGCCGCAGGGGTTTTACCTTAGCCCTGGGGACTCCTAGAAAGAAGAGACTGGAAAATCCATGTTTCTATTGGATCCTTCCGAGTATGCATTTGTGATATAAACTCACTGGGTGACCTTGGGATAACTCACTTCCCCCTTACGGCATCAGTCTTCTCCACTATCAAATCTACACTGGGGAAGAAGGACAGAAGCCCCGACAATCACCTTCACCTCTGGGTGTCTGGTCCTGGGAGCCGAAACCAACTGGACTATCTGTCCCATCTCCTAAACTGCCCTATCTTTCCCTCCTAGGGCCTTGTCCTTAGTGCTCAGCCTGGCCCCTTCCCAGCTTGTCCCTCACCTTTAAAGGACGCTCCAAGCCCCTCCCATGCCTGCTTCCCTTGGGGTCTCTCTCCTGGCTGAGTACAGGCTGCCCTTCTATCTCTCAGCAGGCCTGGGTCCTAGTCACAGGCTGCGTCTTGTCACGTGACCCCCACACTTATTCCCTTCACCCTAGGGACCTGCATCACCTGGGCCAGGTGCAGTTGAGCTCCAACCCCTTTCCTGGCCATCTCACCCAGGGACAGGTTGAAACTGGTAACCTGTGGGTAACAGTAACTCTTTGCTCGCAAAGGTGCTGAAGACACAATGGAAGAGGAAATCCTTTGGCCTGGATTGAAATTATTCTGACTGAAAGTGAATGAGAGAAAATAGGTCCAGAGTTCTCTTCCTAGCAGCAGAAAATGTAGCGATTGATAGAGGTTCAGGTCAGAAAAGACCATTATGTGCATCTAGTCGCCCCTCCTGTATAACTCAGGGCCTAGAATGTGACCAGTGGTTCCTTCAGCCAACCATAGCATGGGACTGAGCCAGAGCACGTCTTTTGGAACGACATCCACATGCAGGAGAGCCAGCTGGCTACCAGAAAATCTCTCTTCTGCAGTGACGTGGGGTTAAGGGACATGGCGGAAAAGACATGGCGGGGAACCGAGACACAGTTGGGACCTGTCTACACTACAGGTATGTCGTGCATTTGTAATCTGCTGACCCCCACATGTTGTTCAGAGCCTATGGACAACACAGCTCCTAAAGTGTGTTTGTTTTCTGCTTATCCCGTATGTACCAGCAGGGCTGGACAGCATTTCTCACTGTGCTGTGGGGAGCAGGTCCTGGGTACTAAGGGTCTGAAGAAGCTCTCAAGGACTAATTTTTTAAAATAATTGTTATCAATGAATTGGGAGAAAACATACAATCACTGCGGATAAGATTGGGGGGTGACAAAATACAGGCAGAGTGGTAATTCCTGAAGGGGAGAGGGCAGTGATACAGAGCGATCTGGCTCATTTGGCCAGCTGGACCCATTCAAAGAAAACAAGTTTGAGCAGAGCCCAATGCAAGGTCCTATACGTAGCCACAAGGCACGCCGGCCACACCTCCAGAATGGGGACGTGTATCCAGGAAAGCAGTGACTCTGAAAAGGATTTAGGTGCCAGAGTGGAGAAGCCACTCAACATGAGCTCCCAGTGTGATGCTGTGGTGAACAGGGCTAAAGCCATCATTAGACGTAAGAGCAGAGTTCTGAGTAGGATAGGGAGGTGACAGCAGCAGCAGTGAGACTCCTATTGGAATACTGCCTCCAGTGTTGGTGTCCTCCTTTGAAAAAGATGGTCCTAGAAATTGGAGCTGGGACAGCAGAGAGCCATGAAATGTTCTGAGGGCTGGAGAAAAATGCCTTCTAGTGAGCTATTGAAAGAGCTCAACCTGTTTAGCTTATCAAAAGAAGATTGAAAGGTGACTTCACTGAAGTGTTGAAATGCCTTAATGGAGAGAAAATATTGGGTATTAAAGGGCTCTTTAATCGAGCAGAGAAAGGCAGAACAAGACCCAATGGCTGGAAGGTGAAAAGAGACAAATTCCTATGACAAATAAGGCACAAATATTCAACAGCGAGGATGATTGACCACAGGAAGAAGCTACCATGGAAAGTGGTGGATTCTCCATCTCTTGATGTCATTTAATAAAGACTAGGTGCCTTTCTGGAATTTGTTTTGCCCCAAAAGTAGCTATTGTGGTAGACAGGAGGCCTGTGATAGGGGGTCAGATTAGATGCTCTAACGGTCTCTGCTGCCCATAAAGTCTACTCATTTCTGAGAAACTGAGTGTAGCATTGGGAGCAGCCTCTGCTTATTAAATAATCAGTTTGTCAGCACCTGCAGGACAATTTGGTTCTTAGGACTAGTGAGCATGGACTTGTCAAGAACAAATCATTCCAGACCAATCCTAGCTCCTTCTTTGGCAGGGTTAGGGGCCTAGTGGAGGTGGGTAAACAGTAGATGTGATCTATCTTGGTGTTAATAAGGCTTTTGACACAGTCCCATAGGACATTCTCACAAGCAAACAGATGCTGCTTAGCACTGTCAGAGCAGCTTTTGCTGGGGGATTCTCCCAGCACTTTCCAATAGTGGGAAAGTATGAAATCCCCATTTGACTGCTGGGGACAGAGCCTAGAGGGGGCAGCAACTTACCCCAAGTCCCACAGGTCAATAGGAAACCAGCAATGGAACCCAGGAGTCCTGACTCCCAGTTCCCTGCTCCAATCACTCCAGCGGAGCACACTCCCTCTCAAAGCAGGGGGACCGGACATGAGGGCCTGGTTGTAATTGCCAGCTGTGGGAGGGAGTGTGCAGCAGTGGTTAGTGAAGGGGCCTGGAAATAAGGACTGCTGGGTCTATTGGAGAGTGTCACTAGGAGCAGTGCATAAGATGAGGTGTCCTATCATGTTTACTCAGATCAGATTAGGACATAATAGAATGGCTGAAATAGTTTATTTTATTTGTATTGTATTATTTTGCAATTGTTAAGAGCAGCAACTACTCAGCTCAGACTGAAGCATCTTATCTAATTTTTGAGATCTAAGTGTCTCCTCTTTGAGTGCCACGAGACAAGTTAACACATTGTGACAAAGAATTTTCATTGCCACTTGTTATGATTTCAAGAAACAAACTGGTTTAGTTTGAATAGGATTTTCGGTCAGAAACGGTTTCAATGAAATTTCCCCACCATCTCGATTCCTGTGCTCTATCTCTCCCTTTCGGGGGGGGGTTGCTGTCTGTTAGAACAAGAGTCTGATTTGGATAGGGATAGAGACCTCTTCAATGTTTTTAATGAAGTAAATACTAATGGGAATTGTGTGATCATGGGAGACTTTAACTTCCCAGATATAGACTGGAGGACAAGTGCTAGTAATATAATAGGGCTCAGATTTTCCTAGATGTGATAGCTGATGGATTCCTTCACCAAGTAGTTGCTGAACCAACAAGAGGGGATGCCATTTTAGATTTGGTGTGGGTAGTGAGGATCTCTTAGAAGAAATGGTTGTAGGGGACAGCCTTGGTTTGAGCGATCATGAGCTAATTCAGTTTAAACTAAATGGACGGGAAAACAAAAATAGATCTGTGACTAGGGTTTTTGATTTCAAAAGGGCTAACTTTAAAAAATTAAGGAAATTAGATAGGGAAGTGGATTGGACTGAAGAACTTGTGGAACAGATGGATCAGACTGAACAGGTTCCAAACCTCTCGGAGGCTCTGACCTTCTAAACAGGGACGTCTGTTTTCTAGTAAAATCAGGAAAAAGAAAAGAGAAAACTCAAAAGAGGTTCCTCCTAGCGCTCACGTACATGACCCCTACTACTCTCTCAGCCCTCAAAGAGAGACCTCGAGAAGGAGACTTGCTGAAGGAAAGCTACAGGGGACTCAGAGGTTTCCCTGGCCCTGCGCCCCTGTCCTGCCTGGCTGATGTCAGCATCTCTCTGTGAGGTCACCACCTCCCCAGCACCTTTGATCAATAGGCTGAGGTCCTGCAAAAGGTCTTTGTGATGTCACTGTCACACCCACCCCTCCCCTGCAGTGCTAATGTTCTGCCGCAGGCCAGACCCTTTGGAGGTTTGAGCTACTCTCTGTGGATCACCCCGCTCAATGAGTGTTCATTCTAGGAAGCAAGCCGGCTAGACAGTAAAACAGCAGAGGCTGCTCCCAATGCTACACTCGGTTTCTCAGAAATGAGTAGACTTTATGGGCAGAAGAGACCGTTAGAGCATCTAATCTGACCCCCTGCATATCACAGGCCTTTCTGCACCATATGGGGCAGGCAGAGCTCTGCCTGGGTGCAGGGGGAATGGGATGGGGGTAGATCAAGGAAAGGGGGGAGGGGAATGGCTGTGAGGGAAAGAGCTCCTGTCCCAGATGAAGGAATTTGGGGGCAGAGGAAAGGACCCCCCCTCCACAGAGAGGGGAGAGGGTTTCTGTGAGTGCCAGGGGGCTCCATTTCCCCTTCCACTAGCTCCCCATTTACAGAGAGCCAGAGCAGTACCTGCAGCAGAGAGCGGGAGTTGCTGGTGGCCTCAGAGGCACAGGCCCTGCAGCGTCTCGGGCACCTGGCGCAAGTGCCGCATGATATGGAGCTGGCGCATCACATTGGCCGTGACGTCCTCATGCTGCAAGGGAACGAGAACCTGTCTGAGACTCAGACGCCTCCGAGGAATCAGGGGGGATTAACGGCCCCTGGAACCAGCAGCATTTCCACCCAGCCCCTGCCCACCTCTGAGGGATGGATTCCCCCCTCCTGACCCCCAGGATGGAGTCTTGTTGTCCTTCCTAGTGACCTCTAGTGGCAACCCCCCTCCTTGTACGGGGAGCTCCTGCCACTTCCCCGTCAGTGCCCCTGACAGCTGTTCCACCTCCAATCCACAGCTCAAGTTCTCAGACCCCTCTCCTCCAGCCCCACCCAGGTTGGGTAGGGAGGGGACTGTAGCGGGGGGGCAGGAGGGATTCTGGCAGCAGTGAAGTGGGATGTGGGGAGGTTGAGACCTTTCCCCAAGTCACCCCAGCCACTAATGCTGAAGCCGCAGGATGGCAGCCCTGGTAAATGGGACGGATCGGCAGCCCCTGCTGACTAGGGTTACCATACGTCCGGTTTTTCCCGGACATGTCCTGCTTTTCGGCAATCAAACGCCCGTCCGGGGGGAATTGCCGAAAAGCCAAACATGTCTGGGAAAATGCCGGCCGGGCACTTCCCCTCCCGCGACTGCTCTGCTCCGCTCCTCCCCTCTCAGACTTTAAGAGCCGAGCTGCCCGAGCCAGCGCTACCGGCTTCGGGCAGCCCCCCCTGCCTCCGGATCCCCAGCCGCCGGCCAGGCACTTCCCTTCATGGGCTCCAGCTGAGCTGCTCCGCTCCTCCCCTCTCAGACTTTAAGAGCCGAGCTGCCCGAGCCAGCGCTACTGGCTTCGGGCAGCCCCGCCTGCCTCCGGACCCCGAGCCACGGGCCAGGCACTTCCCTTCCCGGGCTCCAGCTGCGCTGGGGAAGCGCCGGCCGGGGGCGCAGGGCCTGGGGGCTGCCCGGCAAACCGTGAAGCCGGTAACGCTGGGGCAGCCCTTTCCCCATGGCTGGGAGTGGGAGGGAGGAGGGGGCTGAGTTAGGGCGGGGAAGGGGCGGAGTTGGGGTGGGGCTAGGGGGTGGGGAAATGGGCGGGGCCAGGGCCCGTGGAGGGTCCTCTTTTTTTATTTATTAGACATGGTAACCCTACTGCTGACTGAATCCTCCTGTTCTCTCCAGAACGGGTCCAGCCTTGCCAGCAGCAGGACAAGCGTCCCCTGCCCATGTGCCTCAGCCCTGCCTGGTCAGATGCCATCACCCGTCAGTCCTTGGCCTCCCAGGCTGCCAGTGATGGGAGCAACTCTGGGTGGTGGCTCGGGTGACACAGACACCAGACCACTAGGAATTGGGTGCGGCCCTGTGGGACAGGAGAGTCTCGCAGAGGGCACTTGGGGGACTCTCCTGCCCTTCCCAAGAGCGATAGCACCCTGTCCTAAGAACGTAAGTCTGGGATGAGGCAAAGCTTGTCATTAATTAGCCTGGCTAAAGAGCTGGGTGGAGCTGCTCCGGGGACAAGCTGGCTCGCTCCTGCTCGTGGAGGTGAATTCATCTCCCTTCCCAGGAGCACCTGCTCTCCCTTTCATTCCCCACCAGGCTCCTTGTGCCAGGCCAGTGAATGGCCACAGGATGGGAATGAGGCCTGGGCCCCGCCCCAATCTCCTGAGTCTAATGCAGCTGCTCACCTTGTCCCCCATCAGCTGCTGGGTTTCCCCCAGGAGGGAGTAGGTGACAGGGAGAGAGACACACACATTTGTCCTTCTGGTTGCAGGGCTTGTGTCCTTCCAATCCCATTGGTGGCTGCACAGTGGGCAGAGTCCTCGCTGCGTGCCCGGCCCAACAGAACTGCAGGGCGTGGTGTGGAACACAGAAAGAGATAGAGAGACTCATCCTCCAGCCGGGGTCAGTCTGAGAGAAATTGGCTGGGGTCCCAGTCTCACTCTTCTAGCGGGTGCCATTTCCCAGCTGGGTTCCTTACCCCTCTGGTGCAGCAGCAGCTGGTAGAGCCGGTAAACCCCCTCCCTGGCCTGCCGGCTGATGTCCTTGGCTGGGTCACTGACGGACAGAGCCAGCTGTGCCACGTGGTGACCCATCCTGGCGAATTCCGCTGAGTTCTAATGGACGGGAGAGGGAGAGGGGACTCCATCAGCATTTTCCTGTTAGCTCCCAGTCCCCCCCGGGCCAGGACTCTCCTTCCCCTCAGCCCCTCTGCAGGAGATGCTAGAGGATAGGAGCTAGAGCCAGACCCTTAATTTCCTCTGCCCCCAAGGAAGCCTGGAGCACAGGGCTGTGGACAGGGCCCTCCATGAGGACTTGCTTCCCCAGCTGCTCCAGGATGACAGGGAGGCATGAACCTGGAGCACAGTCCCCTTAAAAGCCCAGAGTCACCACTTAACTAGGACAAGAAGAACTTGACTCAAGCCAGGCTCACTCTCTGCTCTGACTCTGCCTCCCCAAGAGGAACACTCCTAACCCACAGCCCCTGCAGCAGCAGATCCTACAGCCCGTCAGAGCCAGATCACCTACGCCTGGAGTCAGGAAGCTGGCGTCAGAGGTCACTTACGTCAAACTCAGGGAGGGTGATGGTGAATCTGAGCAGGGCCGTGCTGCTCTTAACGGCCCTGGCTCTCTCTCGGGGCACCCTGGACACGATCCAGTAGTTAATGTGCTGTGGGGAAAGGAGGCATTGCACTGACTGCCCTGACCAAGGATGCCCACTGGGGGCCCGGCTAGGAGGACAGACTGGAAAATGGATCTAAGAGTGAAGGTAAAATTGCCCCCACCCCTCTCATCGGGCTCACCTCCAAGATGTACTGGAGCCTGTCGGTGTCTGGGGACTCTGCCAGCAGGTTCCCCAGCATGGCGTCCAGGAGGTCTGGCAAGACCCTAGGCAGATCCTGAAAGCAAGGGAGAGCCATGGGTCAGAGTTAGGGAAACTGGGGCTAAACTTGCCACAGGATGGGAAGTGGGGTCTCTGGGAAGCACTGGTGAGACCCCCAAACACATATCCTGGCCTCTCTCCTTCACATCCCACTGCAGGCAATTAGCAAGGACTCATGGCAGGATGACAGCTGGCTCTTCAATCCATGACTTTAGCATGATCTACCTGCACTTGGGCGGTGTCCTTCTCCATACCCAGGGTGAAGACGGCATGCAGGGCAGCTCGGAGGAGGTGGGTCTCCAGCTCTGGCTCCAGGGCAGGTGTCATGGTGCTGGCAAGAGAGAGGAGCCGGTATTAGACTGTGCAGTACGGGGATGGGACTGGCACCAACACGCAGGTGAAACTGCAGGGAAATAGGCACAGGCTGGCAAGAAGGGAAACTGAGGCACCGAGCCAGGGAATGACAAGGCCAAGGTTTCTCACACAGACAGTGGCAGGGCAGGAATAGCCCCTGTTCCCTGCACCCTGCTACCCCTCCTGTATCTGATCCTGGGTGTGAGCCTCTCCCCAAAGCCGTTGCAATGTTACTGGAGTGAAAAGAACAGCCCAGCCAGGAGAGAGTGAACCTTCCCCGCACCTCTGCCAGAGGAGCCACCCTTGGGCGGTGACCTGGGAGTGGGAGGGGCAGTGACTCCCAGCCCTGGGCCTGAGCAGCACTGGGGTTAGGGGAACCGGACCGGAGGGTCTCGGTACCTGAGGTTGCCCACAGCAATCAGGGAGTTGGCGAGGACGGCGCCGGGTGCAGAGTTATCAGGCAGCTCCGCAATGAGCTCCTGTGAGACCCAAAGGAGACAAAGGAGCGTGTGAGATTCGGGCCTCACTGACACTTCCCAGTGAGGAGATTACACAGCCAGGGCCCCACACAACCAGCAGGATCCCCCCACCTGCCCCCCGCTCCTCCGATTCCTGCCCAATAGTGACCACTCTCCGAATTTCTCCCGTCTCTTCTCCCCAGTCTTCAGCCCCAGCAATCCCTGCCCTCAGCTGCCCCTCCAGCACCAGCCATCCCCCATCCATTGGCCTGGGGAGACCCCTGCCCCTCCCATGTCTCTGTCCTCCCTCTGGGCGCCGTGTCTCGCTCACCACAATCCTCTCCGCCACAGCCGCCTTGCAGCAGTGCGGCTCCAGTGTGTCCTGCCCTCTCTGCTGTGCAGCGAGACGCGGGGTGGATGGCGTGCAGGAACACGAGCTGCTGGGCCTCCTCCTGCACCCACCAGGAGTGGGGTTAGGGGAGAGAGAGCCAGTTAGCCAGGGACCTCCCTGCCCCCACACAGCAGCTGCAGGACTCAGGCCTGAATGGGGGATAGTGGGGACCCGCCCATTGTCCAAATCACCCACCACTCCACCACTGGCAGGGGTCAGGAACTGGGACAGTGCCTGTGGGGGGAGGAGACCCGGCTGGTGTGTGACAGACACCCCCACCTCTGGGGTCCCAGATCATGGAGGAGAAAGGTCCCCATTAGGGCTGGTGGATCATCAGGGACAAGACCCTCTGCAGGGGGTCAGGTGCTGGGAAGGGGCAGGACAGTCTCGGTTCCAGCACAGCTGGGGAACGTTTGTACCTTTTCTCCATCTTGGAGCTGCTCTCGGCTGTTATTGAGAGCAGCCTCCTCTGTGGCCACGTCCACCCATTCCTCCTCCTCGTCCCCTGAGTCCCTGGCGGTCCCTGCACCAGGGAGAGAAGGGGACAAGGTGACGCCTGCTGCCACTCGGGGGAAGGACAGGGGCACGCTGTGGCAATGTGTCCCCTTCCCACCTCCGGGACCCAGGGCAGATCGGGCCCCACACTCCCCCGTCTCAGTGATGCCTTCAGCCCCCAACTCCTTCAGGAGCCCATAGCAAAGAGACCCCCCCACGCTGTCCTGGACTCCCTGGGAGGTGCCTCCCCCCAACTGGAGCACCGAGGACCAAAGTGGCAGCATCTAGTGTCAGTGGGGTTCATGTGGCTCAGGCCAGACCCCTGGGCTGGGGATCCGCCCCCATAGCACTGATCGAGGGCCTGGGCCCAGGGTGTTCACAGCCCCGCCCTCACCTCTCCCTGAGCCCAGCCTGACTCCTCACCTGGAACAAAGCTGCGGCGCCCATCGTCCTCGCTGCTGCCCGAGTCCCAGGCACTGCTGCTGTCCCATGGGGAGCGGGCCGAGCTGCTGGTGGTGGGACAGGGATCCTCCACCTCCTGCCCTGGGGAGGCTGGAAGGTCCTCACTGACTGGGCCGGGCGATGCCTCCTGCTGGGAATCAGGGCTGGGCTCCTGGGGCTGCTGCTGCCCACACAACATGTCCCAGAGTCACTCTGCCCGGCTCCCGTCCTGCGCTGGGTCCTGCCTGCCCAGCCGCAGCCTGGCCCAGCTCCATTTCGACCTGGCCTCTCCCACCTCGGCGCCGGCGCTGGGTGCGGGTTTTCTCCGCCAGAAGACTGGGCACTTCCACCTCCTGGCCTGGCCGGGAGCTCCTTCCCTGCCAGTGGGGACGGAGAGGCCGCTCTGCTCCCGGGGAAGATGGCAGCTGCTTCCCTCAGGCTCTGGGGCCACCTGCAGAGCCTTCTTCCTGAACATCCTCAGGAGCCTGGCCACCCTGGAACCGAGCGGGAAGCGGGCGTGAGTCTGGGGTCAAGGCAACCTCTCACTAACCAGCCTGTTTGGTCCCTCCCCATCCCTGCCCCAGCCAGAGCAGCTCCTCCTCCCCCCACAGGGGTGCACGTAATGCAATCTACATGCACTGGCAGGAGTTCATTGCATGATCTGCTCCCAGCGTTCCCCCTCGTCACCTCTGGGGCTGCAATGCCCGGGGAGTCTCCTCCTTTTCCATCACTGGGCTCAGTCACTTTGGACAAGCAGCTCCCTCCTGCCGTCCCAGGCCACACTCCCCCCCAGGCTAGAGAAGGAACAGAACCCAGGAGTCTCGACTTCTCCTGGGAAACCATTCCCCAGGTCAAAGTCCCGAGGCAGAGCAAGGCCAGGACCCCTGCCTTTCCCATTGATTTCCATGCTCAGCAGCTCACAGGGTCTGGCCCAGCTCAGAGACGCTCAGCCTGGGGAACGGTCTCCCACAAGGGAAGCGTTGGGAGCCCCATTCCTGGGACCTTTCCAAACACACTGGGGACGGCTCTGGAGAAGCCCCTCCCCGGTCTGAGAGCGAGGGGCTCCTGGGGGCGGTTTGCAAATCCAATCTCCTTTGGGAGAGATTCTTTCCCCCACTTTCTGCCTCTCCCCAGACAGACAGGGGACGCCAACGGGGAACCCTAATGCCACTCACTTGATCTGGTGACGGAGCGATGGATGGAGGATGTTCAGTATCGTCCCTCGCCCTCCTCCTCACTCCCCAAAGCCAAGGCAGGCTGGAGAGGGTGGTGGTGACCTGAGGAGTTACCCTGCCCAGCCAGCAGGCAGGGGGATAGCACTGGGCGATCGACTGGCTGTGAAAACAAGAGTCTATCTTATTGCCAAGGGACAGAGAAACTCAGCCAGCAGCAGGGGGTGCAGAACACTGGCCTAATGCGGGGGTGACAGCACCTCCGGGATCCTGACATCCTGGCACTTTACACACCTTCCTGGAGCCTCCCAACCCTCCTGGTCTGTAGGGGCTGCTACCCCAACCCTACTGATGGGAAACAGGCCTGGGGTGGGGAAGCTACTGGCTCAGGGTCACACCAAGTGTCAGAGCCAGGGATGGGACCCAGCAGTCCTTATTTCCAGGCCCCTTCACTAACCACTGCTGCACACTCCCTCCCATAGCTGGCAATTACAACCAGGCCTTCATGTCCGGTCCCCCTGCTTTGAGAGGGAGTGTGCTCCGCTGGAGTGACTGGAGCAGGGAACTGGGAGTCAGGACTCCTGGGTTCCATTGCTGGTTTCCTATTGACCTGTGGGACTTTGGGTAAGTTGCTCCCCGCTCTAGGCTCTGTCCCCAGCAGTCAAATGGGGATTTCATACTTTCCCACTATTGGAAAGTGCTGGGAGAATCCCCCAGCAAAAGCTGCTCTGACAGTGCTAAGCAGCATCTGACCATTAGAGGTCAGAGCGCACTGCCCAGGAGGAGGAGTGTTTGGTTCTGGGCTGTTGGAGTACGGGCTTTCAACCATCTGTGCACACATATTATACTAATTTCATCTAGACCACCTCTCCCTAGTTTGCTTGTGAGAATGTCCTTATTAACACCAAGATGGATCACATCTACTGTTTACCCACCTCCACTAGGCCCGTAACCCTGCCAAAGAAGGAGCTAGGATTGGTTTGGAATGATTTGTTCTTGACAAGTCCATGCTCACTAGTCCTAAGAACCAAATTGTCCTGTAGGTGCTGACAAACTGATTGTTTAATAAGGAGTTCCGGTATCTTTCCAGGTATGTTAATGGATGGGAAGACGTTCTTTTTCAGGGATCTCTGACGAGAACTGGGGCACAGCACTTAGTTTGTTGAGGCCATAAAATGGAGACAGGCACCTCTTCTCTTCTCCCAGCACCCCAGATACCTAAAAGGGTGGGACTCACATCCCTCAATGGGCTTTAAAAAAGACAATGGTTACAATGTGGCCCCAACCATTTCTGGTTTCTGCAGACTAGATGTTTTAGCAAAGTTTAGAATTCCTTGGTGCTCAACACCATGAAACTCCCATTTCTCCTTTACAAAGGGCTTTAACGCCCCTTATCTCACCCAGGCTCTCGACTGCCCAAAGTTGGAGAATTGTCCCTGTTCCCATTGCAAAGCACTCCCCACGACACACACACAGAGTCCTCCTTAGGGTGACCAGATGTCCCGATTTTATAGGGACAGTCCCGATTTTTGGGTCTTTTTCTTATATAGACTCCTATTACCCCCCACCCTCCGTCCCGATTTTTCACGCCTGCTGTCTGGTCACCCTAGTCCTCCTGGTGGTGGGAGGGGAACAGAGGAAAGGACAAAAGAAGTAAGAGATGAAGAGAAAGGAGGGAGGGATGGAGGAAAATGTAAAACAAAAAGGACAAACCCTAATGTCCCCAGTGATTCTAAGGAACAAAATCCCAGGTGGGGAATAAAATTCGGCCACCTTAAGCTAGTGTTTTCCATGCCTAGAATTCAGCTGGTGCCAGATGCATCAGACTGAACAGGTTCCAAACCTCTCGGAGGCTCTTACCTTCTAAACAGGGACGTCTGTTTTCTAGTAAAATCAGGAAAAAGAAAGGAGAAAACTCAAAAGAGGTTCCTCCTGGCGCTCATGTACGTGACCCCTAATACTCTCTCAGTCCTCAAAGAGAGACCTCGAGAAGGAGACTTGCTGAAGGAAAGCTACAGGGGACTCTGAGGTTTCCCTGGCCCTGCGCCCCTGTCCTGCCTGGCTGATGTCAGCATCCCTCTGTGAGGTCACCACCTCCCCTGCACCTTTGGCCAATAGGCTGAAGTCCTGCAAAAGGCCTTTGTGATGTCACTCCCACACCCACCCCTCCCCTGCAGTGCTAATGTTCTGCTGCAGGCCAGACCCTTTGGAGGTTTGAGCTACTCCCTGTGGATCACCCTGCTCAATGAGTGTTCATTCTAGGAAGCAAGCCGGATAGACAGTAAAACATCAGAGGCTGCTCCCAATGCTACACTCGGTTTCTCAGAAATGAGTAGACTTTATGGCCGGAAGAGACAGTTAGAGCGTCTAATCTGACCCCTTGCATATCACAGGCCTCCTGTCTACCACAATAGCTACTTTTGGGGTAAACACATTCCAGAAAGGCATCTAGTCTTTATTAAATGACATCAAGAGACAGAGAATCCACCACTTTCCTTGGTAGTTTCTTCCTGTGGTCAGTCATCCTCGCTGTTGAATATTTGTGCCTTATTTGTCATAGGAATTTGTCTCTTTTCACCTTCCAGCCATTCCCAAACCTCAGCCAGCATTTGTAGCTGACAAATCTCACGAATTGTCACAGATTGCGGTGTTACTAGAGGAGGTTTTGGAATTAACTGATAAGTCACTGGGACCAGATGGCATTCACCCAAGAGTTCTGAAAGAACTCAGATGTGAAATTGCGGAACTACTAATTATGGTTTGTAACCTGTCCTTTAAATCAGCTTCTGTATCCATGACTGGAAGATAGCTAATGTAACGCCAATATTTAAAAAGGGCACTATTGGTGATCCCGGCAATTACAGACCAGTAAATCTAATGTCAGTACCGGGCAAATTAGTTGAAACAATTGTAAAGAATAAAATTGTCAGACACATAGAAGAACATAAATTGTTGGGCAAAAGTCAACATAGTTTAGGTAAAGGGAAATCATGTCTTACTAATCAATTAGAGTTCTTTGAAGGGGTCAACAAACATGTGAACAAGGGGGATCCAGTGGACATAGTGTACTTAGATTTCCAGAAAGCCGTTGACAAGGTCCCTCACCAAAGGGTCTTATGTAAATTAAGTTGTCATGGGATAAGAGGGAAGATCCTTTCATGGATTGAGAACTGGTTAAAAGACAGGGAACAAAGGGTAGGAATAAATGGTAAATTTTCAGAATGGAGAGGGGTAACTAGTGGTGTTCCCCAAGGGTCAGTCCTAGGACCAATGCTATTCAACTTATTCATAAATGATCTGGAGAAAGGGGTAAAAAGTGAGGTGGCAAAGTTTGCAGATGATACTAAAGTGCTCAAGATAGTTAAGACCAAAGCAGACTGTGAAGAACTTCAAAAAGATCTCCCAAAACTAAGTGATTGGGCAACAAAATGGCAAATGAAATTTAATGTGGACAACGTAAAGTAATGCACATTGGGAAAAATAACCCCAACTATACATACAATATGATGGGGGCTAATTTAGCTACAACGAATCAGGAAAAAGATCTTGGAGTCATCGTGGATAGTTCTCTGAAGACTTCCACGCAGTGTGCAGCGGCAGTCAAAAAAGCAAACAGGATGTTAGGAATCATTAAAAAGGGGATAGATAATAAGACGGAGAATATCTTATTGCCCTTATATAAATCCATGGTACACCCACATCTTGAATACTGTGTACAGATGTGGTCTCCTCATCTCAAAAAAATATATACTGGCATTAGAAAAGGTTCAGAGAAGGGCAATTAAATGATTAGAGGTTTGGAAGGGGTCCCATATGAGGAGAGATTAAAGAGGCTAGGACTTTTCAGCTTGGAAAAGAGGAGACTATGGGGGGATATGATAGAGGTATATGAAATCAGAGTGATGTGAAGAAAGTGAATAAGGAAAAGTTATTTACTTGTTCCCATAATATAAGAACTCCACTAGTAACCTCCCTCCAGCCTGACAGTTCACCTTTCAGTACGACCCGTTGTAGTCTCCCCTTTAACCAATTCCTTATCCACCTTTCAATTTTCATATTGATCCTTATCTTTTCCAATTTAGCTAATAATTCCCCATGTGGAACTGTATCAAATGCCTTACTGAAATCGAGGTAAATTAGATCCACTGCGTTTCCTTGTCTAAAAAATCTGTGACCTTCTCAAAGAAGGAGATCAGGTTGGTTTGGCACGCTCTACCTTTTGTAAAGCCATGTTGTATTTTGTCCCAATTACCATTGACCTCAATGTCCTTAACTACTTTCTCCTTCAAAACATTTTCTGAGACCTTGCATACTACAGATGTCAAACTAACAGGCCTGTAGTTACCCGGATCACTTTTTTCCCCTTTCTTAAAGCTAGGAACTATGTTAGCAATTCTCCAGTCATACGGAACAACCCCTGAGTTTACTGATTCATTAACATTTTTTGCTAATGGGCTTGCAATTTCATATGCCAGTTCCTTTAATATTCTTGGATGAAGATTATCTGGGACCCCCGATTTAGTCCCATTAAACTGTTCGAGTTTGGCTTCTAACTCAGATGTGGTAATATCTACCTCCATATCCTCATTCCCATTTGTCATCCTACCATTATCTCTAAGCTCCTCATTAGCCTCTTAAAGACTGAGGCAAAGTATTTGTTTAGATATTGGGCCATGCCTAGATTATCCTTAACCTCCACTCCATCCTCAGTGTTTAGCGGTCCCACTTCTTTCTTTGTTTTCTTCTTATTTATATGGCTATAGAACCTTTTACACCTTTTACTATTGGTTTGAATTCCCTTTGCAAGGTCCAACTCTACATGGCTTTCGGCCTTTCTCACTTTGTCCCTACATTTTCTGACCTCAGTAAGGTAGCTTTCCTTGCTGATCACTTCCCATCTTCCACACCTTGTAGGCTTTCTGCTTTTTCTTAATCATCTCTCTGAGATGCTTGCTCATCCAACTTGGTCTACAACTCCTGCCTATGAATTTCCCCCCCTTTCTTGGGATGCAGGCTTCTGATAGTTTCTGCAACTTTGACTTGAAGTAATTCCAGCCTTCTCCACCTTTAGATCCACAAGTTCTTCAGTCCAATCCACTTCCCTATCTAATTTCCTTAATTTTTTAAAGTTAGCCCTTTTGAAATCAAAACCCTAGTCACAGATCTATTTTTGTTTACCCTTCCATTTAGTTTAAACTGAATTAGCTCATGATCGCTCAAACCAAGGCTGTCCCCCTACAACCATTTCTTCTAAGAGATCCTCACTACCCACACCAAATCTAAAATGGCATCCCCTCTTGTTGGTTCTTCAACTACTTGGTGAAGGAATCCATCAGCTATCACATCTAGGAAAATCTGAGCCCTATTATATTACTAGCACTTGTCCTCCAGTCTATATCTGGGAAGTTAAAGTCTCCCATGATCACACAATTCCCATTAGTATTTACTTCATTAAAAACATTAAAGAGGTCTCTATCCCTATCCAAATCAGACTCCTGTTCTAACAGACAGCAAACCCCCCAAAGACAGGGATAGAGCCCAGAAATCGAGATGGTGGGGAAATTTCATTGAAACCGTTTCTGTCCGAAAATCCCATTCAAACTAAACCAGTTTGTTTCTTGAAATCATATCAAGTGGCATGAAAATTCTTTGCAAAAATATTTTGTTGCAAAACAAAAGCATCTTCTGTGTCACAAAAAGAACAGGAGTACGTGTTTGTCTCATCGCACACAAAGAGGAGACACTTAGATCTCAAAAATTAGATAAGATGTTTCAGTCTGAGCTAAGTAGTTGCTGCTCTTAACAATTGCAACATAATAAAATACAAATAAAATAGACTATTTCAGCCATTCTATTATGTCCTAATCTGATCTGAGTAAACCTGATAGGACACCTCATCTTATGCACTGCTCCTAGTGACACTCTCCAATAGATCCCCATCCTCCACCTGTCGGGAGGTAGGTAGGAGCGGATTGTTATCCCTACTTGAAAGAGGGAGAAGCTAAGGCTGAGAAAGGAGAATTGACTTGTCTTAGGTCACACAGCCAGTCCGTGGCAGAGTTGGGAATAGGACCCAAGAGCCCTGATTTTCAAACTAACCATCGGATCTTGAATTTCAGACATTGAATGACCTGAATAAAGTGTTCTCAAGTGAGTTCCAGACCAGCAAGAGTTCATAGTAATTATTCAGCAAGAATTTTAGGAGAACTGGAATGGTAGAGAAAATAATGAACTGCAGAGAAGCAGCAAAATTTGTCGAACATATGACTGGTTATGACTATTTACTTGGTCTTAAAAGAAAACAACAGGGACCTGAGTCTCCTCCCTGTCAATAACCCCCTGCTCAGCCAATCAGGGTAGCGACCGAGGGGCGGGAGGATGAGGGTTCTCACCAGAGAGCCCAAAAGATGGCCCAAGTCACCGCTGGGGATCACTGTCTGAGCACTATTTCAATGCCACATTTTTCGGTGGACCTCCCACAATGGGAGTTGTAGAGCACCCCCCACGACACACACACACCCCCTCCTGGTGGTGGGAGGGGAACGGGGAAAGGACAAAAGAAGTAAGAGATGAAGAGAAAGGAGGGAGGGATGGAGGAAAAGGTAAAAGAAAAAGGACAAACCCTAATGTCCCCAGTGATTCTAAGGGACAAAATCCCAGGTGGGGAATAAAATTCGGCCACCTTAAGCTACTGTTTTCCATGCCTAAAATTCAGCTGGCGCCAGATGCATCAGACTGAAGAGGTTCCAAACCTCTCGGAGGCTCTTACCTTCTAAACAGGGACGTCAGTTTTCTAGTGACATCAGGAAAAAGAAAGGAGAAAACTCAAAAGAGGTTCCTCCTGGTGCTCACGTCCGTGAACCCAAATACTCTCTCAGACCTCAAAGAGAGACCTCGAGAAGGAGACTTGCTGAAGCAAAGCCACAGGGGTCTCTGAGGTTTCCCTGGCCCTGCGCCCCTGTCCTGCCTGGCTGATGTCAGCATCCCTCTGTGAGGTCACCACCTCCCGTGCACCTTTGGCCAATAGGCTGAAGTCCTGCAAAAGGCCTTTGTGATGTCACTGCCACACCCACCCCTCCCCTGCAGTGTTAATGTCCTGCCGCAGGCCAGACCCTTTGGAGGTTTGAGCTACTCCCTGTGGATCACCCCGCTCAATGAGTGTTCATTCTAGGAAGCAAGCCGGTTAGACAGTAAAACATCAGAGGCTGCTCCCAATGCTACACTCGGTTTCTCAGAAATGAATAGACTTTATGGCCGGAAGAGACAGTTAGAGCGTCTAATCTGACCCCTTGCATATCACAGGCCTCCTGTCTACCACAATAGCTAATTTGGGGGCAAACACATTCCGGAAAGGCATCTAGTCTTTATTAATGACATCAAGAGATGGAGAATCCACCACTTTCCTTGGTAGCTTCTTCCTGTGGTCAATCATCCTCGCTGTTGAATATTTGTGCCTTATTTGTCATAGGAATTTGTCTCTTTTCACCTTCCAGCCATTGGGTCTTGTTCTGCCTTTCTCTGCTAGACTAGAGAGCCCTTTAATACCCAGTATTTTCTCTCCATTAAGGCACTTCAACACTTCAATGAAGTCCCCTTCAATCTTCTTTTGATAAGCTAAACAGGTTGAGCTCTTTCAATAGCTCACTAGAAGGCATTTTTCTCCAGCCCTCAGAACATTTGATGGCTCTTTGCTGCCCCAGCTCCAATTTCTAGGACCATCTTTTTCAAAGGAGGACACCAACACTGGAGGCAGTATTCCAATAGCAGTCTCACTGCTGCTGTGTCACCTCCCTATCCTACTCAGGGCTCTGCTCCTACGTCTAATGATGGCTTTAGCCCTGTTCACCACAGCATCACACTGGGAGCTCATGTTGAGTGGCTTCTCCACTCTGGCCCCTAAATCCTTTTCAGAGTCACTGCTTTCCGGGATACACGTCCCCATTCTGGAGGTGTGGCCAGCGTGCCTTGTTGCCACGTATAGGACCTTGCATTGGGCTCTGCTCAAACTTGTTTTCTTTGAATGGGTCCAGCTGGCCGAATGAGCCAGATCACTCTGTATCACTGCCCTCTCCCCATCAGGAATTACCACTCTGCCTGTATTTTGTCACCCCCCAATCTTATCCGCAGTGATTGTATGTTTTCTCCCAATTCATTGATAACAATTATTTTAAAAAATTAGTCCTTGAGAGCTTCTTCAGACCCTTAGTACCCAGGACCTGCTCCCCACAGCACAGTGAGAAATGCTGTCCAGCCCTGCTGGTACATAGGGGATAAGCACAGAACAAACGTACCTTTAGGAGCTGTGTTATCCATAGGCTCTGAACAACATGTGGGGGTCAGCAGATTACAAACGCACGACAGACCTGTAGTGTAGACAGGTCCCAACTGTGTCTCGGTTTCCCACCCTGTAAAATGGGGAGAACAAACAAAACCTTGATTAGCTCCATTTGATAGCTGGGGAAACCGAGGCACCCAGCGGTGCAGAGACTCGCTCATGGTCCCAAAGCCAGGAATAGAAAACAGCAGATCTGATAGCCAGGCCTGGGACCTAACCCTGGTTTTCCTGGCCTTGCTTCTCTAAGTTTAGTCACAGCCTCCATGTCTTTTCCCCCGTGTCCCTTAACCCCACGTCACTGCAGAAGAGAGATTTTCTGGTAGCCAGCTGGCTCTCCTGCATGTGGATGTCGTTCCAAAAGACGTGCTCTGGCTCAGTCCCATGCTATGGTTGGCTGAAGGAACCACTTGGTCACATTCTAGCCCTGAGTTATACAGGAGGGGCGACTAGATGCACATAATGGTCTTTTCTGACCTGAACCTCTATCAATCGCTACATTTTCTGCTGCTAGGAAGAGAACTCTGGACCTATTTTCTCTCATTCACTTTCAGTCGGAATAATTTCAATCCAGGCCAAAGGATTTCCTCTTCCATTGTGTCTTCAGCACCTTTGGGAGCAACCAGTTACTGTTACCCACAGGTTACCAGTTTCAACCTGTCCCAGGGTGAGATGGCCAGGAAAGGGGTTGGAGCTCAACTGCACCTGGCCCAGGTGATGCAGGTCCCTAGGGTGAAGGGAATAAGTGTGGGGGTCACGTGACAAGACGCAGCCTGTGACTAGGACCCAGGCCTGCTGAGAGATAGAAGGGCAGCCTGTACTCAGCCAGGAGAGAGACCCCAAGGGAAGCAGGCATGGGAGGGGCTTGGAGCGTCCTTTAAAGGTGAGGGACAAGCTGGGAAGGGGCCAGGCTGAGCACTAAGGACAAGGCCCTAGGAGGGAAAGATAGGGCAGTTTAGGAGATGGGACAGATAGTCCAGTTGGTTTCGGCTCCCAGGACCAGACACCCAGAGGTGAAGGTGATTGTCGGGGCTTCTGTCCTTCTTCCCCAGTGTAGATTTGATAGTGGAGAAGACTGATGCCGTAAGGGGGAAGTGAGTTATCCCAAGGTCACCCAGTGAGTTTATATCACAAATGCATACTCGGAAGGATCCAATAGAAACATGGATTTTCCAGTCTCTTCTTTCTAGGAGTCCCCAGGGCTAAGGTAAAACCCCTGCGGCCCCTCCCCATTCTGCTCACCTCCAAGATGTGCTGGAGTTTGTCTGTGCTGGGGGGTGCTGTCAGCAGGCTCGAGAGCTCGTCATCCATGTTCTCTGGGCAGGCCTTGCTCAGAGCCTGCCAGCGGAGGGAGACCAGGGGTCAGGAGCCTGCATTAGCACCGGTGTGCCATTGACCAAGAGCTGGCTGAGGTAAGCGCCGCCTGGCCGGAGCTCGCACCCAGAAACCCTGCCCCAGGTCGGAACCCCCTCCCACACCCAAATTACCTCCCAGACCTCACACCCAGCACCCCAACCCCCTGCCCCAGGTCAGAACCCCCTCCTGTACCCTAATCCCTCCCAGACCCCACACCCCCACCCCAATCCCCTACCCCAGCCCCAAGCCCCCTCCCGCACCCAAACTCCCTCCCAGACTCTGCACCCCAACCCTCTGCCCCAGCCCGGATCCCCCTCTGGCACCCCAAACCCCTAATCTCCAGCCCAATCCCAGAGCCCGCATCCCCACCGGAGCCCTCACCCCTCCCTGCACTCCAACCCCCAGCTCCAGCCCAGTGAAAGTGAGTGAGGGTGTGAGAGCGAGCGACTGAGAGAGGTGGGCTGGGCTGCAGTGAGTGGGGGTTGGGCCGTAGAGAAGGGCATGAAAGGGGTTGGATCAAGGGCGTTTGGATTTGTGCAAGTAGAAAGTTGGCAACCCTACTTAAGGACCTTTGAAAAGCAGCCTCCTTAGCACCGCTCCTGATACCAGGGGCCAAGGCGCCTCCGGACATGAGAACCACAATAGGCCAGAGCAAAACGCTGCGTTAGAAATCGGAGCTCAGGCTGCCAAGCGAACGATAGCTGACAGACAGGAGATGCGGGAATTAAGGTTGTGCCTTCAGCCAGCAACTGGTGTTCATCCGTTTGCACCACACACACACCTGTAGGCAGGGCCACTATTTCCTTGTCTGTCTGCCTGTTTAGCGTCTCTCGGTCCTTACTTTGTCCATCACCGTGGTGTCTGAGTGGCAAACCAAGGGTTTGATGTGTGCATATGAAACTGCCTGACTGGAAGGACGTGCTTTGGTGTGGATCAGTGACTGCTGGGGCGATTGGTGGCAGAAGGCTCTGAGGGCCTGGCTCATTCCGACCTGGCTCATTCCAATGGCTTCTACAGCTCAGAGCAGCCCAGTCTCCTGCCTGGGTCCGAAGCAAACCAGGAAGTACAGGACCACGGTTAATAAGAACAGCTCAAAAGATCATTTTCGCTGACCCAGCCCTGCACAGATTTCCAGCTTAGGTTTGCATTTTCAGCAAAAGTTCTTCTTGATTATTTTCTCCCAACCCCCTTCTGCCTCCATAATAGCCAGCCACCCTGTCAGTCGCATCCTGGGGCGCTCCAGGGACAGCGTGCGTGCGTGTATGTGTACGTCTGTATATATGTGTATGTGTACATGTGCGTATGTATGTGTGTACGTGTATGTGCACATGAGTGTGTGCACATGTGAGTGTGCATGTGTATGTGTGTACATGTACCCCAGTCAGATGTATACATCTGGATTTCCTTTGAAAGAATTTTCAAATTGAGCTGATCAAGTGCAATGGCAAAGCACCCAATTCCTCTGCCCCCCAACTGCCTTCGCTGCTTTAACGTACAACCTGCTCTGCTGGCACCTCTGACTCCTGAAAGCCCTAACGCTCCAGGGGAGCAGGCCGTACCCTGCCCTGCCCTGGCTGCCCCGGGTGTTACCCTCGAAGGGAATCGTTCCAGATTCCAATGAGTGGCAGGTCCAGGGAAGAGCCTTATCTGGGGGGAGGCTGTACCAGACCCGCCCGACTCAGGCAGGCTCCCAGGTACTCTCTGCTCGGGGCTGATAAGGCTCCTTAGCAGTTTCTCTCCAAACAAATTCCAGTTCAAGACACCTGAGAGCTCCACAGCAGGGCAGCATCCCCAGAGCGCAGCAGGGCGGGGGTTAGGGGGAGCAGTCGGTAGCAGCACCTGCCCCTCGTACGGCAGGAGCGAGAAGTGCCAGCCTCTCTGAACAGAGCAGCAGCGTTCAGCATGGGCCAGACGTGCTGCAGTGATGGGTAAGAGCGGGCTCGGAGAGACAGAGGGTCTGTGGGGCAGCTCTGGGCCCTTCTGCTCCGCACTAGGGCCGGGTGGGCGTGTTCAGCTGGGATTGGAACCCACCAGCACTTGTGGGTGTGAATGTGGGGCTGGAACTCAATGTGGGGCGCTACTGGGGGGAAGGGCAGAGAGACACCTGGGCTGAGACCCCAGCTCCAGGGAGACAGTCATTCCTGCCCAGCTGGGTTAAATTGCCCAGCTGTGTGACAGCCCCCCCATCCCTGAGGGGTTCCCCCCCCCCGGTATGTCAAAGCAGGGTAATGTGCGTACTGAACGGCAGGGGTTGCCAGAGACTGGCTGGGAGAGGCCTTTGGGGATGGAGGAAGCAGCACTAAGGTACATGCCAACCTCCCTACAGAGGAGGGGCCTTGCCCCGCAGGTGTGGGGCAGGGAGCTGGGACACTGCGCGGTGGGTCATTCCTGGCCCAGGCCCTTCCTAGCTGGAGGCCGAGGCATTTCCTTCAGGTCACCTTCCACTGCAGCTTGGCCACGGGCCCCCATAGCCACTAGCCCAGCCAGGGATCCCAAGTGGGGATTGTCACGGCTGGCTCCTCCCTGCCGCCAGCAGCTCTTCACTGCCAGGGAATTCCTGAAATCCTGTGCGCCCCTCCCCCACCCACCTCCTGGGGCTGTGAGTGCCTCCCCCCCCCGCCCCCCGGACAGCCCCTCCCCCGAGCTCTGAGTGCCCCTGGCCAGTCCCTCCCCTCAGCCCCCCCCACTTCCTGGGGCTCTGAGTGCCCTCAGCCAGTCCCCCTCCCACACCCCGGGGCTGAGTGACCTTGGCCAACCCCCGTCCCTTAGGAGGAACTCCCAGTACCCACCCAGCCCCCACACCTCAGGGTTCCCCTCCCTGCGGCGCTGTGGCCATACCCCCACCAGGGCCGGCTTTAGGCCAATTCAACCAATTCCCCTGAATCGGGCCCCGGGCCCAAGCCCCGGTACGGTGTACCGGCAAGAGCCGGTGCGCTGTACCAGGGTGGCTCGGCTTCCCCAGGGGGCAATTTAAAGGACCTAGGGCTCCCAGCAGGGGCCGGAGCCCCAGGCCCTTTAAGTTGCCACCAGACCCCCACTGCTGGAGCCCTGGGGTAGGGCTGCGGGGCTCTGGGGGCTATTTAAAAAGTCCAGGGCTCCCGCTGCCTCTACCAACCCGGCCCTTTAAATAGCCACTGGAGCCCCGCTGCTTCCCCAGGGCTCCCGCGGCTATTTAAAGGGCCGGGGCGGTAGAAGCAGGGGAGCCCTGGGCCCTTTAAATAGCCCCCAGAGCCCTGGGATAGCGGGGGGCTCGGGGGCTATTTAAAGGGCCGGGGCTCCAGCTGCCTCTGCTGCACCCCGTACCCGCACCAGCCCGCACCCCCCTGCCCTGCCCGCAGCCAGCCCCGTCTCCAGCCAGCCCTGCACCCCCTGTCCGCAGCCAGCCCCTGCTGCACCCTTGCCCTACCTCCAGCCCTGCCCCCCCTGTTCTGCCCGCACCAGCCCTGCCCCCCTGCCCTGCCTGCAGCCAGCCCTGCACCCCCTGCCCACAGCCAGCCTCTGCCGCACCCCCTGCCCTGTCTCCAGGCAACCCCTGCCGCACCCCCCTGCGGCCCTGCCCAAAGCCAGCCAGCCCCACACACCCCTGTCTCCAGCCAGCCCCGCACCCCTTGCCCTGCCTGCAACCAGACCCTACCTCCAGTGAGCCCCTGCCCTGCCTCCAGCCAGCCCCATGTCCACTGGTGCCCTGCAGTTCCCAGGGCAGTAACCCTGCACCCCTGCTTCAATGAGGGGGGCAGGGAGCAGCTGGGACCCACACATGTGCACACCACTAGGGTGACCAGACAGCAAGTGTGAAAAATCAGGACAGGGGGTGTGGGATAATAGGATCCTATAAGAAAAAGACCCAAAAATCGGGACTGTCCCTATAAAATCAGGACATCTGGTCACCCTAGCACACCCCCAGGGCGTGGCGGAGACCCAGACATGTGAAACGGAGCTCATTAATAACCGATCAACAGCATATATGATGCAATGTACAGAATATATAATTTTATTATTTATATAGTTATGGAAAGTAAATAATACATGGAAGAAATGAAAGGCTTTTTTCATTTCATTTTGTTTGTTAGTCATCCCTGCCGGGGCCCCGCCAAAAATGTTCGAATTGGGCCCCGCCCTTCCTAAAGCCGGCCCTGCTGGAGAGAACAGGAGGATTCAGTCAGCAGGGGCTGCCCATCCGTCCCATTCACCAGGGCTGCCATCCTGCGGCTTCAGCATTAGTGGCTGGGGTGACTTGGGGAAAGGTCTCAACCTCCCCACATCCCACTTCACTGCTGCCAGAATCCCTCCTGTCCCCCCCGCTACAGTCCCCCCCCACCCAACCTGGGTGGGGCTGGAGGAGAGGGGTCTGAGAACTTGAGCTGTGGATTGGAGGTGGAACAGCTGTCAGGGGCACTGACGGGGAAGTGGCAGGAGCTCCCCGTACAAGGAGGGGGGTTGCCACTGGAGGTCACTAGGAAGGACAACAAGACTCCATCCTGGGGGTCAGGAGGGGGGAATCCATCCCTCAGAGGTGGGCAGGGGCTGGGTGGAAATGCTGCTGGTTCCAGGGGCCGTTAATCCCCCCTGATTCCTCGGAGGCGTCTGAGTCTCAGACAGGTTCTCGTTCCCTTGCAGCAGGAGGACGTCACGGCCAATGTGATGCGCCAGCTCCGTATCATGCGGCACTTGCGCCAGGTGCCCGAGGCGCTGCAGGACCTGTGCCTCTGAGACCACCAGCAACTCCCGCTCCCTGCTGCAGGTACTGCTCTGGCTCTCTGTAAATGGGGAGCTAGTGGAAGGGGAAATGGAGCCCCCTGGCACTCACAGAAAGCTGATTACAGAATGAGCCCGAACTGAGAGGCACCATATCCGCCCCCCTAAAGAGCCAGACTTCAGTGGTGATACAGCCCAGCTGGGGTAGCAACAGGATTGAGAACGAGGTAGGAAGTTCAGAGCAGCAAGGAAAGCCTGGAGGGGAACTTGAGAAGAGAGGTTGGAAAAGTGCACCAAAGAGAAAGGTGCAGACCTAGCTGTTGGGTCCAGGGCCCTGAGCTGCTATCAATGTCAGGGTGGGACTGGGTTCCCCTACCCGGCCCCAGAGGAGGCGGCGTACACGCACCTGGAGAGGGTTCCCAAGCCCAGCAAGGGGGGCTACAGGCTGAGCAAGTGCCCCAGCGATGGCAGAAGGACTTCTGTCTGTGGAAAGACCTCTTTGGACTTTGTGTGAGGCAAGCTGGGCCCCAGAAGGGTGGACTAAAGGTGGTGACCTGGCCGGAGTTACCAGGCAGAGAAACTGCCGTGGTGCTGGAGCGACCATGGATGGGGAACGCTAGCCCAGCGAGAGGGCTGTGATGCCATGCCTGGCTGCCGAGGGGCACCTAACGATGAGTAGATTCATTTATGATTAGCATAGTTGGCAGGATTGAGTTCCCCCCTGTGATCCGTGAGGGAAGTCTTGGTTGCTGAAGGAATCATAGAATATCAGATTTGGAAGGGACCTCAGGAGGTCATCTAGTCCAACCCCCTGCTCAAAGCAGGACCAATCCCCAGACAGTTTTTTGCCCCTGATCCCTAAATGGCCCCCTCAAGGATTGAGCTCCACAACCCCCGGGTGTAGCAGGCCAACGCTCAAACCACTGAGCTATCCCTCCCCCAAGCAGGTGTATCAAGGGACCAAGCTGGTCGCTGGATTTCCCACTTCAGTTCCAGGGACTGGCTAAGCAGCCAAAGCAGATCTAGGGGTTTCTCCAGCAGCTCCTAGAAAACCAACAGACGCAGAAGGAAGTGCAGGTGGAGCTACAGACGCAGCAGCAGCAATACCTGTGAGAGATCCTGCAAAGGGAAATCAACCCAGGGTCTGCTATGCCCATGGACAAAAAGAGCAGAGAAGGAGAGCATGCTTGGGCTTTGCTGAGAAGGTTAGCCCAGGGAGAAGGGCATGAGAAAGTGTACAAACGTGGCCTAATGCCAAGATGGGAGCAAGAGTTCTTTGTTTTGGGGGCAGAGAAGCAGGCCATATCAAAAGACACGGCCTGCTTAGGAAATTGCTGAGTGGCTGAACGAGGGGCCAGGGCCCTAAGAAGTTAGAAAGAAAGGAGAAGGTGTCCTCTGACACAAACCCCCATGAGGCAGGCAAGGCGGAGGTGGCTGGGGTGGCCATGGACCTTGCAGACCCTCCACCAACACACCCTGTCGGGTGCTGCAGGGAGATGAAGGACGAAATGATTGGCCCAGAGATGAAGCAGACTGGAGGAGGGACAAACACAAGGGTGGAGCAGTCCATGGTGGGTTCTCAGACCCTGACCGAAAAGGTTTTGGCATATGCAGCGGCAGTAGCAAAAAGGCAACAGAAGACGCTAAAGGCTTCAGAACAGGCTCTGCAAGCAGCTGTTCATGAGACTGAGTGGCTGCAGGAAGAGCGTCGGGATACTGCAGAAGAGAAGGTTTGCCCCGAGCGAGCTGGCAGTGGAGCTGCAGACACTGCGCACAGGCTGTACAAGCGCGCAGCCGGTGACGGCGATGAGATGAGGAGGGATGAAGCTTGGAGAAGAATAGAACTTACCCCCGCGTGGGCCAGGTTCTAAGGAGGAGGGTATATAACGGGGGGCTTGGCCTGTGGGCTATAAAGCCTGGAGCTAGGCCAAATGGATTACAGAGTGAGCTCCAGCTGAGGGGAAACCAGGGGAAACCGCAACAAAGGTACAGGAGCAGGCCTAGCTGTTGGGTACAGGGCCTTGGGGCAGAACCTAGAATCCAGGGTAGGACTGGTTCTCCCATGGTCTCTAAGGAAGAGGATGTACAGGGCCATAGGAAGGGTAACAAGGCCAGCAAGGGCAGGCCGAGCCAAAGTCAGGCTGAGGAAAAGCCCCCAAGGGACAGAGGATCTTGTTTCAGTTACAGACATTTTTTGACTTTTCGTTTGGGATGAGCGAGACCCAGGAAGGAGTGGGACTAAAAGATGGTCGCCTGGCCGAAGGGCTGAGTTCCCAGCCAGAAACCTGCTGGCGGGCGTGCTAGCCCAAGAAATCTGTGACCCCAGGCCTTGAAGGAAGGGGCACCTATCGGTGAGTGAACTCTGTTACAAGCCTGCTTCAATTGTGGAAACAGCCTGTTATTGGAGAGTGGTGGGGATGGCCTGTGGGCGAGGATGGCTGGAGGGGTTATACAGGAGGGGCAGCAGCGTCCAGTGAGGAGATCAGGGAATGGGTTGTTTGCAGTCCTGCCACTGAGCGGTAACGTGATCCTGGCCAGGTCACTCTCCCACCTGGTGCCTCACTTTCTCTATCTTTGAAATGGGGATCATCCCGACCCACATTAAGAAAGGATTTGATCCTCTGCTCTTGCTTCCCAAATCCCTGCCCTCCTTGCTCCACACAGGCCTCTGCCCTGTTGCTCAAACTCCCATGCACATGTTAGTGCCTGTGTCACCCCCGCAACTGCAAGGTCTCATGTACAGTCTCCTGCCAGCAAACTGAAGCTGCCACTAGATTCAGAATAGGAATCGCAGTTCCTGTGCGCTGCTCTGAATGGAGTCTAGACCCTGGGCATGGGGAAGGCCAACGCTCACATCCAGGTAGATCATCAACCTACTCCTCTGTCCCAGGAGCAGGAAGGCCTCTGCTTCGTGCTCCCTTCGGTAGCTGGAGCTGCTGAGTTGGGAGTGTGGTGGGCAGAGATGGGAACAGGCCATAGGATGAATCAAGTGTCAGGGCGAGACTCCCTGTGTGTGGGAGATGATGTTGCCCCTCTGTGGGGAATCCCTTCCTTGCAGATGCTGGGCTTTGGGTGCTGGACTCTGCCAGGAAGCCCAGCTCCCATCCCTAGCAGCTTGGCTGTTCCCTACACTGCTGTGCACCAGACTCTCTGCAGAGAGCTGCTCTGGGCAAGGACTACAGAGCCTGCTGTCATCCTGGCAGGTGTCACCCCAGGTTCCATAATCCTGACCCCTGGTCTCCCTCCGCTGGCAGGCTCTGAGCAAGGCCTGCCCAGAGAACATGGATGACGAGCTCTCGATCCTGCTGACAGCACCCCCCAGCACAGACAAACTCCAGCACATCTTGGAGGTGAGCAGAATGGGGAGGGGCCGCAGGGGTTTTACCTTAGCCCTGGGGACTCCTAGAAAGAAGAGACTGGAAAATCCATGTTTCTATTGGATCCTTCCGAGTATGCATTTGTGATATAAACTCACTGGGTGACCTTGGGATAACTCACTTCCCCCTTACGGCATCAGTCTTCTCCACTATCAAATCTACACTGGGGAAGAAGGACAGAAGCCCCGACAATCACCTTCACCTCTGGGTGTCTGGTCCTGGGAGCCGAAACCAACTGGACTATCTGTCCCATCTCCTAAACTGCCCTATCTTTCCCTCCTAGGGCCTTGTCCTTAGTGCTCAGCCTGGCCCCTTCCCAGCTTGTCCCTCACCTTTAAAGGACGCTCCAAGCCCCTCCCATGCCTGCTTCCCTTGGGGTCTCTCTCCTGGCTGAGTACAGGCTGCCCTTCTATCTCTCAGCAGGCCTGGGTCCTAGTCACAGGCTGCGTCTTGTCACGTGACCCCCACACTTATTCCCTTCACCCTAGGGACCTGCATCACCTGGGCCAGGTGCAGTTGAGCTCCAACCCCTTTCCTGGCCATCTCACCCAGGGACAGGTTGAAACTGGTAACCTGTGGGTAACAGTAACTCTTTGCTCGCAAAGGTGCTGAAGACACAATGGAAGAGGAAATCCTTTGGCCTGGATTGAAATTATTCTGACTGAAAGTGAATGAGAGAAAATAGGTCCAGAGTTCTCTTCCTAGCAGCAGAAAATGTAGCGATTGATAGAGGTTCAGGTCAGAAAAGACCATTATGTGCATCTAGTCGCCCCTCCTGTATAACTCAGGGCCTAGAATGTGACCAGTGGTTCCTTCAGCCAACCATAGCATGGGACTGAGCCAGAGCACGTCTTTTGGAACGACATCCACATGCAGGAGAGCCAGCTGGCTACCAGAAAATCTCTCTTCTGCAGTGACGTGGGGTTAAGGGACATGGCGGAAAAGACATGGCGGGGAACCGAGACACAGTTGGGACCTGTCTACACTACAGGTATGTCGTGCATTTGTAATCTGCTGACCCCCACATGTTGTTCAGAGCCTATGGACAACACAGCTCCTAAAGTGTGTTTGTTTTCTGCTTATCCCGTATGTACCAGCAGGGCTGGACAGCATTTCTCACTGTGCTGTGGGGAGCAGGTCCTGGGTACTAAGGGTCTGAAGAAGCTCTCAAGGACTAATTTTTTAAAATAATTGTTATCAATGAATTGGGAGAAAACATACAATCACTGCGGATAAGATTGGGGGGTGACAAAATACAGGCAGAGTGGTAATTCCTGAAGGGGAGAGGGCAGTGATACAGAGCGATCTGGCTCATTTGGCCAGCTGGACCCATTCAAAGAAAACAAGTTTGAGCAGAGCCCAATGCAAGGTCCTATACGTAGCCACAAGGCACGCCGGCCACACCTCCAGAATGGGGACGTGTATCCAGGAAAGCAGTGACTCTGAAAAGGATTTAGGTGCCAGAGTGGAGAAGCCACTCAACATGAGCTCCCAGTGTGATGCTGTGGTGAACAGGGCTAAAGCCATCATTAGACGTAAGAGCAGAGTTCTGAGTAGGATAGGGAGGTGACAGCAGCAGCAGTGAGACTCCTATTGGAATACTGCCTCCAGTGTTGGTGTCCTCCTTTGAAAAAGATGGTCCTAGAAATTGGAGCTGGGACAGCAGAGAGCCATGAAATGTTCTGAGGGCTGGAGAAAAATGCCTTCTAGTGAGCTATTGAAAGAGCTCAACCTGTTTAGCTTATCAAAAGAAGATTGAAAGGTGACTTCACTGAAGTGTTGAAATGCCTTAATGGAGAGAAAATATTGGGTATTAAAGGGCTCTTTAATCGAGCAGAGAAAGGCAGAACAAGACCCAATGGCTGGAAGGTGAAAAGAGACAAATTCCTATGACAAATAAGGCACAAATATTCAACAGCGAGGATGATTGACCACAGGAAGAAGCTACCATGGAAAGTGGTGGATTCTCCATCTCTTGATGTCATTTAATAAAGACTAGGTGCCTTTCTGGAATTTGTTTTGCCCCAAAAGTAGCTATTGTGGTAGACAGGAGGCCTGTGATAGGGGGTCAGATTAGATGCTCTAACGGTCTCTGCTGCCCATAAAGTCTACTCATTTCTGAGAAACTGAGTGTAGCATTGGGAGCAGCCTCTGCTTATTAAATAATCAGTTTGTCAGCACCTGCAGGACAATTTGGTTCTTAGGACTAGTGAGCATGGACTTGTCAAGAACAAATCATTCCAGACCAATCCTAGCTCCTTCTTTGGCAGGGTTAGGGGCCTAGTGGAGGTGGGTAAACAGTAGATGTGATCTATCTTGGTGTTAATAAGGCTTTTGACACAGTCCCATAGGACATTCTCACAAGCAAACAGATGCTGCTTAGCACTGTCAGAGCAGCTTTTGCTGGGGGATTCTCCCAGCACTTTCCAATAGTGGGAAAGTATGAAATCCCCATTTGACTGCTGGGGACAGAGCCTAGAGGGGGCAGCAACTTACCCCAAGTCCCACAGGTCAATAGGAAACCAGCAATGGAACCCAGGAGTCCTGACTCCCAGTTCCCTGCTCCAATCACTCCAGCGGAGCACACTCCCTCTCAAAGCAGGGGGACCGGACATGAGGGCCTGGTTGTAATTGCCAGCTGTGGGAGGGAGTGTGCAGCAGTGGTTAGTGAAGGGGCCTGGAAATAAGGACTGCTGGGTCTATTGGAGAGTGTCACTAGGAGCAGTGCATAAGATGAGGTGTCCTATCATGTTTACTCAGATCAGATTAGGACATAATAGAATGGCTGAAATAGTTTATTTTATTTGTATTGTATTATTTTGCAATTGTTAAGAGCAGCAACTACTCAGCTCAGACTGAAGCATCTTATCTAATTTTTGAGATCTAAGTGTCTCCTCTTTGAGTGCCACGAGACAAGTTAACACATTGTGACAAAGAATTTTCATTGCCACTTGTTATGATTTCAAGAAACAAACTGGTTTAGTTTGAATAGGATTTTCGGTCAGAAACGGTTTCAATGAAATTTCCCCACCATCTCGATTCCTGTGCTCTATCTCTCCCTTTCGGGGGGGGGTTGCTGTCTGTTAGAACAAGAGTCTGATTTGGATAGGGATAGAGACCTCTTCAATGTTTTTAATGAAGTAAATACTAATGGGAATTGTGTGATCATGGGAGACTTTAACTTCCCAGATATAGACTGGAGGACAAGTGCTAGTAATATAATAGGGCTCAGATTTTCCTAGATGTGATAGCTGATGGATTCCTTCACCAAGTAGTTGCTGAACCAACAAGAGGGGATGCCATTTTAGATTTGGTGTGGGTAGTGAGGATCTCTTAGAAGAAATGGTTGTAGGGGACAGCCTTGGTTTGAGCGATCATGAGCTAATTCAGTTTAAACTAAATGGACGGGAAAACAAAAATAGATCTGTGACTAGGGTTTTTGATTTCAAAAGGGCTAACTTTAAAAAATTAAGGAAATTAGATAGGGAAGTGGATTGGACTGAAGAACTTGTGGAACAGATGGATCAGACTGAACAGGTTCCAAACCTCTCGGAGGCTCTGACCTTCTAAACAGGGACGTCTGTTTTCTAGTAAAATCAGGAAAAAGAAAAGAGAAAACTCAAAAGAGGTTCCTCCTAGCGCTCACGTACATGACCCCTAATACTCTCTCAGCCCTCAAAGAGAGACCTCGAGAAGGAGACTTGCTGAAGGAAAGCTACAGGGGACTCAGAGGTTTCCCTGGCCCTGCGCCCCTGTCCTGCCTGGCTGATGTCAGCATCTCTCTGTGAGGTCACCACCTCCCCAGCACCTTTGATCAATAGGCTGAGGTCCTGCAAAAGGTCTTTGTGATGTCACTGTCACACCCACCCCTCCCCTGCAGTGCTAATGTTCTGCCGCAGGCCAGACCCTTTGGAGGTTTGAGCTACTCTCTGTGGATCACCCCGCTCAATGAGTGTTCATTCTAGGAAGCAAGCCGGCTAGACAGTAAAACAGCAGAGGCTGCTCCCAATGCTACACTCGGTTTCTCAGAAATGAGTAGACTTTATGGGCAGAAGAGACCGTTAGAGCATCTAATCTGACCCCCTGCATATCACAGGCCTTTCTGCACCATATGGGGCAGGCAGAGCTCTGCCTGGGTGCAGGGGGAATGGGATGGGGGTAGATCAAGGAAAGGGGGGAGGGGAATGGCTGTGAGGGAAAGAGCTCCTGTCCCAGATGAAGGAATTTGGGGGCAGAGGAAAGGACCCCCCCTCCACAGAGAGGGGAGAGGGTTTCTGTGAGTGCCAGGGGGCTCCATTTCCCCTTCCACTAGCTCCCCATTTACAGAGAGCCAGAGCAGTACCTGCAGCAGAGAGCGGGAGTTGCTGGTGGCCTCAGAGGCACAGGCCCTGCAGCGTCTCGGGCACCTGGCGCAAGTGCCGCATGATATGGAGCTGGCGCATCACATTGGCCGTGACGTCCTCATGCTGCAAGGGAACGAGAACCTGTCTGAGACTCAGACGCCTCCGAGGAATCAGGGGGGATTAACGGCCCCTGGAACCAGCAGCATTTCCACCCAGCCCCTGCCCACCTCTGAGGGATGGATTCCCCCTCCTGACCCCCAGGATGGAGTCTTGTTGTCCTTCCTAGTGACCTCTAGTGGCAACCCCCCTCCTTGTACGGGGAGCTCCTGCCACTTCCCCGTCAGTGCCCCTGACAGCTGTTCCACCTCCAATCCACAGCTCAAGTTCTCAGACCCCTCTCCTCCAGCCCCACCCAGGTTGGGTAGGGAGGGGACTGTAGCGGGGGGGCAGGAGGGATTCTGGCAGCAGTGAAGTGGGATGTGGGGAGGTTGAGACCTTTCCCCAAGTCACCCCAGCCACTAATGCTGAAGCCGCAGGATGGCAGCCCTGGTAAATGGGACGGATCGGCAGCCCCTGCTGACTAGGGTTACCATACGTCCGGTTTTTCCCGGACATGTCCTGCTTTTCGGCAATCAAACGCCCGTCCGGGGGGAATTGCCGAAAAGCCAAACATGTCTGGGAAAATGCCGGCCGGGCACTTCCCCTCCCGTGACTGCTCTGCTCCGCTCCTCCCCTCTCAGACTTTAAGAGCCGAGCTGCCCGAGCCAGCGCTACCGGCTTCGGGCAGCCCCCCCTGCCTCCGGATCCCCAGCCGCCGGCCAGGCACTTCACTTCATGGGCTCCAGCTGAGCTGCTCCGCTCCTCCCCTCTCAGACTTTAAGAGCCGAGCTGCCCGAGCCAGCGCTACTGGCTTCGGGCAGCCCCGCCTGCCTCCGGACCCCGAGCCACGGGCCAGGCACTTCCCTTCCCGGGCTCCAGCTGCGCTGGGGAAGCGCCGGCCGGGGGCGCAGGGCCTGGGGGCTGCCCGGCAAACCATGAAGCCGGTAACGCTGGGGCAGCCCTTTCCCCATGGCTGGGAG
>NW_027053299.1:0-40000 GCF_011386835.1 Chrysemys picta bellii
TTAATTTCAAACTTACTTCTCCGGGGAAGCTCAGCTCAGACGCAGCATCTAGTTTGTCAATGAAATTCCTGGGCTTTATCCCCATTTATGCTATGACCCCTTCACACTGCTCTGGCAGTATATTGGGGACTTTAAGTGGGAGTAAATTACACCTGCACCCACTTCAAAGCATTGTAACACCACCAAAATGATGTAAAGGGGGTTTAGTGTAAAGGAAAATTAAACCTCTTTTGGTTTTTTTGTCCTGTTTTGTATGTCATTTGGTCATTACGACAAAGAGATCGAGGTGGCCAAGATCAGTGTCAGAATGCAATGTATACTTAAAGACACATTTCAGAGTGGTAGCCGTGTTAGTCTGTATCAGCAAAAACAACGAGGAGTCCTTGTGGCACCTTAGAGACTAAATTTATTTGGGCATAAGCTTTTGTGGTCTAAAACCCACTTCATCAGATGCATGGAGTGGAAAATACATTAGGCAAGTATATATACACAGTACATGAAAAGATGGGAGTTGCCTTACCAAGTGGGGGGTCAGTGCTAACGAGGCAATTCAATTAAAGTGATATGCCAACATTTTTATGGCTGACTTAGAACAACGCTTCCTCAGCTCTCGTCCCCTAACGCCCCTACTCTACTTGCACTACATTGATGACATCTTCATCATCTGGACCCATGGAAAAGAAGCCCTTGAGGAATTCCACCAGGATTTCAACAATTTCCACCACACCATCAACCTCAGCCTGGACCAGTCCACACAAGAGATCCACTTCCTGGACACTACAGTGCAAATAAGCGATGGTCACATAAACACCACCCAATACCGGAAACCTACTGACCGCTATACTTACCTACATGCCTCCAGCTTTCATCCAGACCACATTACACGATCCGTTGTCTACAGCCAAGCTCTAAGATACAACTGCATTTGCGCCAATCCCTCAGACAGAGACAAACACCTACAGAAACTCTATCAAGCATTCTTAAAACTACAACACCTACCTGCTGAAGTGAAGAAACAGATTGACAGAGCCAGAAGGGTACCCAGAAGTCACCTACTACAGGACAGGCCCAACAAAGAAAGTAACAGAACGTCACTAGCCGTCACCTTCAGCCCCCAACTAAAACCTCTCCAGCGCATCAACAAGGATCTGCAACCTATCCTGAAGGATGATCCCTCACTCTCACAGACCTTGGGAGACAGTCCAGTCCTCGCTTACAGACAGCCCCCCAACCTGAAGCAAATACTCACCAGCAACTACACACCACACAACAAAAAACACGAACCCAGGAACATATCACTGCAACAAACCCTGTTGCCAACTTTGTCCGCATATCTATTCAAGGGACACCATCATAGGACCTAACCACATCAGCCACACCATCAGGGGCTCGTTCACCTGCACATCTACCAATGTGATATATGCCATCATGTGCCAGCAATGCCCCTCTGCCATGTACATTGGCCAAACCGCAGAGTTTCTACACAAAAGAATAAATGGACACAAATCAGATGTCAAGAATTATAACATTCAAAAACCAGTAGGAAAGGACATCAATCTCCCTGGACACTCAATAACAGACTTAAAAGTGGCAATTCTTCAACAAAAAAACTTCAAAAACAGACTCCAATGAAAAACTGCAGAACTGGAATTAATTTGCAAACTGGACACTATCAAATTAGGCCTGAATAAAGACTGGGAGTGGATGGGTCACTACAAAAACCAATTTCCCCCTACTGTAACTCACACCTTCTTGTCAACTGTTTGAAAAGGGCCACCCTGATTACATTGTCCTCGTTACCACTATAAAAGTGATTTTTCCTCCCTTGGTATCCTAACTGTTGAGAATAGCCCACTTCCACTTTAATTGAATTGTCTTGTTAGCACTGACCCCCCCACTTGGTCAGGCAGCTCCCATCTTTTCATGTACTGTGTATATATACTTGCCTACTGTATTTTCCACTCCATGCATCTGATGAAGTGGGTTTTAGCCCATGAAAGTTTATGCCCAAATAAATTTTTTAGTCTCTAAGGTGCCACAAGTACTCCTCGTTGTTTTTGTTAAAGACCCATGTATACTTAAAGACACAGCAGCTCATTTTTACAAAAGCAAGAAATATGTTTCAAATGCGAGGAGTACAGTTTGTTACACGTATTTAATTGCTGATAGGAAGATGGAACAAGCAAGCTGGATTTCTAGTAACACCATGAAAGCACCAAAGAAATATTCACATTTTAACAGGTAAGTGAGGCACTCGGAGCCCTTTATCCGATAGATTCCTGATGGGAAGTTAGGGTGAACTGAAACACTTCTTCAAAAGCATCGAGAAAAGGCTCAGTGATTTCATCAACTGTGACATGTCTCTGGAGTTCTTCGCTCAGGGAGGTGACACCCATCCCTTCAAGTCCACAAGGAACAATGTGATCAAACCACGTAAGATCTGTGCAGCAGTTCAGCGCCAGCCCATGAGAGGTTATATGCCTTCCACAATGGACACCTGAAAAGCAAAACATACATGTCACCTCGTTCAGTGCTATGTACCACACACCACCCCTCCCCCAAAGTCATCTTAAATGTCAGATTCCAAGGCCAGAAGGGACCATCGTGATCATCTAGCCTGACTTGTATAACACAAGCTACAGAACTTCCCCCAAATAACCCCTAGAGCAGATCTTTCAGAAAAACATCCAATCCTGATTTAAAAATCACCAGTGATGGGCAATCCGCTACAGCCCTTGGCAAGTTGTTCCAATGGTTAAATATCCCCTTCACACTAAGACTCCAATCCACCTTACCACATAAGTTGCCCAGCTGATGAGGCATCAATGCTGTAGTGCTTATCAGCAGCGAGGGCGCTGAGACCATAGCTTATCACGTTCACCAATACGGTCTCAATGTTTCCTTGTACTCCCCCACCATCTGTTATCTCATCTTACACGTCAACTGTAAGTTCTTTGGGGGCAGAGACCTGCCTGTCTGCACTGTATTTGTGACTGGGGTTCCCAGGCTCTAATATAATACAAATCTAGCCCAGGGCACTGGGTTCATTGTTATTGCAGAGACATGCAGGCATGGTGTGCAGTCCCTCATGAGGAAGTGAAATTCTTGTAAATATCTGCTTGTTAACCGGACAAATCCTGCCTATTAGCAGGATTGGCTCTGGTAGCGAATGAGGACAAAGGACAGCATGATGTGCATGTTCGCAGTCATACATAGTAGATCCCTGATTTTCCTGCTTTGCACTGCACAACAGGAGAGCTGGGATTCTACACTACTGTACTGTGACCATTGTTTTTAGAGAATCATAGAGCTTTTCAGTAGCAGAAAATTTCCAGGAATTATTAAGGCCCACGTCCTGAAAGATTTACACATGTGCACAATTTTAGTTAGAGGAGTAATCCAATGAGATTACACACATGAGTAATGGTACACACGTGCAAAAATCTTTCCAGGACTGAGGCATAAAAATGTAGTTCCTAGTGATTTACAAGTAACCTCTAAAATTATTAGAATTGAGATTAGCGTGCGGGAGGATCTCTATTATTTCAGTATGTGGACTGCCTTTAGCCACACTCCATGTATAATCAGGTCACACCGTACCTGCTATTTTCCATGGATCTTTCACACAGCAGCACATGAAAGGAGAAGCAGTTTAATAAAGGCTACGCTACGGCCTTGTCTCTGCTAGAAAAGGATCTGCCAGTGTAACTATACCAGCAAACCATCTTAGTGGAGGTGCCGTTTATACCAGGAAGAGTGCATTTGCTGGTATAATTTATATCAGTTCCCTAAATGAAATAAACGATATCAGCAAAAGCATGGTTTTGCTTGTATAACTGCAACTACACTTGTGCTTTTGCCAACACCATCAGGTCAGTTATGGGGTGTGATTTTTTCCACGCTTGATAACGTAGCTACACTGGCAAAAATTTTAAGGGTAGATCAGGTCTATACTGTTAAAAACCTCTAGTGTGGACATATTTATATTGGTATAAAAGTGCTTATTGGATTTCCCTGACCAGGATAAACGATACCAGTATAAACACCGTTATAACTGTGTCTACACTACCGCTTTACTGGCATATCTACGTTAGTAAAAATCACATCCCAAACCAACACAGCAATGCCAGTAAGACTCATTAGAGCAGGGGTCTCAAACATGCGGCCCGTGGGTCGCATGCGGCCCGGGGGGTTATTTTCTGCGGCCCGCGAGCTCCTCGCGGCCCGCCCCACCCTCCCCCCGCATTTACCTAGAGCGGCTCCGGCCCAACACGCACTGGCCACGAATGGGGAACTGCGGCCAATGGGAGCTGCTGGGGGCGGTGCCACACACACCCCTGCGCCCCTCCTTCCCCAAGTTCCATCCGCTTCCCGGAGCGACGCGGGGGCAGGGCAGGAAGGCAGGCAGGCAGGGAACCTGCCCTGCCCCCGGTGCGTGTCAGGCCGGAGCCCACCCCCCGAACCCCTCCTGCAGCCGAACCCCCTGCCCTGAGCTCCCTGCCTCACCCTTCACCCTGATCCCCTGCCGCACCCCTCCTGCACCCACACCCCAACTCCCTGCCCTGAGCCTCCGCCACACCCCTGGGGGCAGGGAGGGGGCAGAGCTGGGGTGGGGATTTCAGGGAAGGGGTTGGAATGGGGGCAGGGAAGGGGTGGAAAGAGGCAGGGCAGGGGCGGGGCCTCGTGGAAGGGGTGGAGTGGGAGCGGGGCCGAGGGCAGCGGGGGGTAGGTGTCAGTAAATGCGGCCCTCGGGCCAATGTACTAGTCCTCATGTGGCCCTCGTGGTCATTTGAGTTTGAGACCCTTGCATTAGAACAGACCAGGCAAAGCAGAAAAGCATGGCCTTGATCCTGCACTGAAAACCCCATGGGTGGATCCCTGTATCCGTGCTGAGCCCCACTGGAGTCTGTGCGGTTCATTGCAGCATCAGGGCTTGTGATCATAAAACCACGAACACTGGTGGGGCACTTGGGCAGGTGCAAAACCTGAAACTACTCTTAACTCACTCAAGGCCGCTCAGCCCCATCTCCTGCCAACTTCCCAGGAGCTCCCCAAGTCTCCACTTGTCCCCTGATCCTCTACCTCTCTGCTGCCCCCCATGACCTCCTCACCCCTCCTGCCTTCTCCTCAGGGACCCCCTGAGCCCCCACATCGCCCAACTTCTACCCCCATTTCCCCTGCACCCCTCTTCCTGCCTCCTCCCCAGGGACCCTGAGCCCCCAACATACCCCAACCCCCACCTCTCTCCTGCCCCCATTTCCCCTGCACCCCTCTTCTTGCCTCCTCCCCAGGGACCCCGAACCCCCTGTACCCCCCATGTTCCCCTCACTCCCTTCCTGCCCCGGGACCTCCCGAACCCCGCACTTCTCCCAGCCCCCTGCATCCCCCCGGATCCCGGCCCGGCGCTCACCCATGGCGCAGAGCTTGCGGCCCCGCAGCCACACGCCGGTCTCCCATGATTACACAGTTCCTATTAGTATTTACTTCCCTAAAAACATTAAAGAGTTCTCTGTCCATATCCAGGCTAGATACCGGCGGTCTATAGCACACCCCAAGCACTATCCCAGGGGAGGCTCTAGTAGTTCTTTTACCCAATGTGAGTATTGCCCAGACAGACTCCGTCTTATCCATTCCATCACTTATTTCTTTACAGTTTACCTCATTATTTACATACAATGCTACTCTCCCACCTTTACCTTTGTTCCGGTCTTTCCTAAACAGCACATACCCTTCCATACCTGTACTCCAGTCATGACCATTCCACCATGTTTCAGTTATTCCCACGATATCCGGTTTCATTTCTCGGACCAGGAGCTCCAATTCCTCCATTTTGTTACCTAGGCTTCTTGCATTGGTGTATAAACATCTTAATTTATGCCGTTTGGCCTCTCTCACATTCGTTCTCCCATTTGGTATGGACACTGTACTGCTAGTATGACCTATTAGGGCTGGTCCCCACTTAGTCCGGACTTCGGACTAAGGTACGCAAATTCAGCTACGTTAATAACGTAGCTGAATTCGAAGTTCCTTAGTCCGGACTTACCGCGGTCCAGACGCGGCCGGAAGTCTCCCCCCGTCGACGCCGCGTACTCCTCTCGGCGAGCTGGAGTACCGGCGCCGACTGTGAGCACTTCCGGGATCTCATAGAATCATAGAATCATAGATTATAGGACTGGAAGGGACCTCGAGAGGTCCAGACGCGATAAACCGATCCCAGAACATCGATGGCGTGCCGCCGGACCAGCCGGTAAGTGAAGACTAGGCCTTAGTCTAGTATCCATCCCCCCCCCCTCCTCCTTATGTCCAATCTCTTCCCCCCGGCTATATCCGTTCTTATCTCATCGTCCTCCCTCTCAATGTTATAATCTGGTGTGGAGATTAACTGGACATCTCCCAACCGTCTCCCCCAAATTCCTAGTTTAAAGCTCTTTTGATGAGATGAGCCAGCCTCCCTCCCAGAAGTCTATGTCTGTTGAATGTAAAATGATTGCCAAACTTATCCATTTCATCCTCACTTAGGCCAGGTCTACACTACCCCCCTAATTCGAACTAAGGTACGCAACTTCAGCTACGTGAATAACGTAGCTGAAGTTCGAAGTACCTTAGTTCGAACTTACCTTGGTCCACACTCGGCAGGCAGGCTCCCCCGTCGACTCCGCGGTACTCCTCTCGCCGAGCTGGAGTACCGCAGTCGACGGCGAGCACTTCCGGGTTCGACTTATCGCGTCCAGACTAGACGCGATAAGTCGAACCCAGAAGTTCGATTGCCAGCCGCCGAACTAGCGGGTAAGTGTAGCCAAGTCCTTACAATGTGTTTGAGGTGGATATCTGAGAGTTGTTCATTGGTCTTAAAGATATTTGAGGCAGGCAGCAATGCAATCAGGGTACAGATGTTGATGGATAGGAGGTGACATCCATGGTGACACGGACAGTGTTGTGAAGGAGGCTGTTAATGTTATGGAGCTTCTGGTGGAAGTTGGCGTGTCCTGGATAAAACCGGCCCTTTGTGTGGTGAACTGTTTGAGGATGTTTTTTGTGAGTCCTGATATTCCTTCAGTGAGAGTGTTGTAGCCAGATAAGATGGATCTGCCTGGTTTTCCTTATTTGTGTATCTTGGGAAGCATGTAATAGATCCCTGGAGTGGAAAGGGTTCACGAACGGTGAGGCTGTAGAGATTCTCTTGGAGTGGTTTGGGGAAGGAAGGATTTGATGACATCCTTAAACTCCTGGGTGAATAGTAGTGTGCAATCTTCTTTGATTTCTTTATAATAGGTGATGTCAGAGTTGTCGGTTGGCCTTGTTGATGTAGGTCATTGAGGTTGAGAACTACAATAGCACCTCTTATCTACTGGCTTGATCACTATCTTGTGGTTGGATTTCATGGATTGTATAGCTATCCTCTCAGCAGTGGAGAGATTGTGGTGGATGTGATGTTAACGATTTCAGTCAATTTTTTTCCTGAAGCAATCAACGTAATGATCAAGTGTGTGGTTTCATTCTCTGTGAGGAGTCCAGTCAAATGTTTCTTTTTTCTTATGACTATCAGTGGGGACGTGGTAGTTGTGGGTGATGTAGTCTTTGTTGTGAAAGAATTCTTCTAGTTCTCCACGTGAGTATGGTCTCAGGTTCTGTGATGGAGCAGATGATCAGTCCCTTGGCGAGTACACAGAATGTGGTTCTAGTTAGGGGTTTTCTTGATAAGTTGATGATGATAGGGTGTCGCTTAGCATCCATGTGGCAAGTCCTGGTTTCTCTCGGAGATGGTGTTCTGTGGGTTGTGGAGTTGTTGTAGTTGGTTTCCCCTTTTTGTTTTTGTGTTGGATGGCTGTCATCAGGTTTTTTGATATTTTGGGTTTCTTGCATGATCTCCAGGCAGGTTTCCTTGGTCATCCTTCCAGTGTGTGGGAAGCATGTAATGATTTCTTGTTTGAGGTAGTTCCTTCTGGAGATGTGAGGTACAGGAGATGGTTCCTCAGTTTTTTCTGAAGTCCTTCTGCAGAGCTGTTCAGCATATTTGAAGTTGTATGTAAGGATCAGAGGGTTATAGATGGTGACTCCTCTGGGGATGATGTTTTGTTTCTTCCATTTGCTCAAGAATTCAATGTCACTGGGAAGTTTGGTTTCACTTTTCTTCATGTTGTGGAAGAGTTGTGATAAAGAGCATACATAATTTACATCATCTTGGAATGGATAAAGTGTTTTCCATGCATGTTGATTTCTAATTCCCTCTTTAATCTCATTCATGTGTGTATTATAACATACGTACAACATTCATTAAATCATCCCTATTCATATATTCAGCTTTGAATCCAAAATGTAACATGAATATAACACATAATGAAACCATCAATAAGTCCACATAACAAACCTAAATAGTCATATGACATTATTGTAACCCTCACTTCACTGGTCTCCCACTTCCGTCCACTGTTTGATCTTTTCACTATCTGCGACATGCCTATAATTAGATTGTAAACTCTTTGAAGCTGTGTTTTGTCATTTTATTTGCTTGTAAAGCGCCTTGCAATCAACATCACAGTCAAAAGACATACAAAGGTTCAAAGCCTCCAGTTGTTTGAGAACCATATCTGATCACAGAAGCACAAATCTAAGCTCCACGGTACATGTTTCAAAAACGCCAAATTCCTACAACAAAAGCCTTTCGAGGGGTAAAAATAGATCTTGGTAACTAACAGAGGTTGGTGGTTTTTAATGCTGTTCAGCAGTTTCAGATGATTCCGATAAAGTAGATCAATATACTACTCCCAAAATAAACTTCAATAGGCCAGCAATCTCCCTTATTCCAATCAGTCTAAAAACAGCTACAGAAATTCACACAGTCATTAGCCTTACTGCCAGACAGACAGAACTTACTTTAAAATAATCCTTTCATTAGGGCTAGCGGGAACTTTAGTTCAATTTCATCAAACAGTTTCTTGTCTTTGAAACAACAACAACAACTTCACAGGTATTTATAACCAGAAAATTATTTGCACTTTGATCATTAAAAATGATGGGAGGGGGCTCATTGTAAGTGAACAAACAGGCTATGAAAATTAAGGATCCATACATACCATGTTTACTTTGTTCACTTTTTTGACAGTGAAGTGTAATTTAATTTTTTAATCACACGATAGTGTAATAGTAAGTGTACTGTAACATACTGAAAAGCAAGAGTCCCAGTAATATGATCAAGTGAGAATTAATGATGTTACAGGAATTCTCTCTCTGCATTTCAAACCATATATTACCCAAGTAAAAAAAAAGGCAAGGATACTAAATCAGTTTTTTTAAAGTAGTCTACCAGCCTGGCTGAGCTATTTTAGTAAAATCAGCAGCATTAAGCACCTTTATATTTGTAGAAGTTTGGATTTTTTTAAGCATGAAATTAGAAAAGACTCCTCATTTGTGTGACTGCGTTAATGCCTGCATACTGCCGAGACAAATCAGTGTATGATGCTACAAGAGGTATCACAATAGTTACATAGGGTTGAAGGAGGAATTACTCCTTTTCCACGTGAAAGTTTAAATCAGATGTGTAGTTTGACAGAGTTAGAACTACAGTTTTGCAATAAAACTCAATACTCAAAACACTGATAACCAGTCATGCAGTTTTTTGATGTATTCAAGTTAAGGGCTTAGTATTTTAAGTTTCCTTTCACACTTAAGTCTCACACACATATAGTGATTTCTACATCATGTGACTGTCTTGCTGTTTAGAGTGCTTGTGCATTTACATGGTATACTCTTTTGGGACAAGGACTGTCTTTGTTATGGGTCTGTACAGCGCCTAGCACTAGGGGTCCATAACTAGGACTCTTAGGCACTACAGAAATATAAATAGAGAATACACTAAATTCCTGATAAAATTCCCCATATGAAGAGAACCATTATAAGCCACACTTAAAATTCTAGTCTTTCAAATGGAATCAATCCTCATACCTCTTACTGCTGCAGCTGCTGGTCACCTGACCTCGCGTGTCATATCCAACAACGAAGCCTCTCTGCCTGAAGTCTGAAAAACACCTCTCAAGGTATTTGTACATTCCCTGCAGCAAAACAGAAGCATGAAGAGTTAGGTCCATGATAGTGCACACAGCTCAAAGATTACTCTGTTTAGAATTCATTATGCCACAATAATGGGAATAAGACTTGCTTCACTAGAGCTGGGTTAATGATAAAAAATGAGCATGAATAAGCATTGGTTCAAATAGACAGAAAATCTGCTTTAATGGCGTTTGCAGTACAAGTACATTTTTGTTCCTAGAGTGTTCACAGGAAGAGAAAGGTTGCAAAGGGAGCAGAAACAGATGACCAGACAGAACGGACAGAAAATTAGGTAACAAATCCTTGAAGCAGCAAATACTTGAGATTAATCCACAGGATGAAACATGCTCAAACCATCTGTCAGATAATTGTAAATAATGAACCAATTCATAAAAGAAAAATCTGAATAATTCACACACACAAAAGGGCTACCTTTGTTATATAAGTAGTTCACTTAAGTCTTCGTGCTTGTGTTTAGAGCACAATCTACGGAACAGAATATGTACTAGTTCTCACTTCTTATCTAAAGTAAATTATCCTTTCAACACTGCACATTACTTTAGAAAAATATGACTCCGTATACAACAGTCTTTCATTACAAGTGAATGTACACACCTACCCCAATGGTGAAGCAGTTATCTCATAAGTGTATTTAGTTCACCCTGTTTATCTTTAATAGGATATTTACTACTGATAATGCTAACATTAAAAATATGTCTAGCATGGTCTGAATATTCAGTTATTTACTATTTAGATATTAGAAGTTGTTTATGGCAATTGTTGCTATGTAGCAAATGTATCTAGGAGCACTGATGCATGCAGTAAGCACCATTTTGATCCCCAGTGGTGAGAGGCCCGCTCTTAAAATGAAAATGAAAAGCTGCCAATTCCAAAGTGTTTTCGATAACGTCACCATCTTATTGGATCTAGCTTGAACCAACTGCTTTTCTCAAAACTTCCAGTTCCCTTCAGACAGTGGAGGATATGGGAGATGGCACTGCCTGCACTAGAAGACAGAATGGTTACTTACCTTATAGTAACTGTGGTTCTTCAAGATGTCAGCTAAGATGCATCTCCAATTCTAAATGACTGATGAGCAGAGGCCCATTTGGAAGATGGGATTTAGGAGTCCTGCTTGCCACTAACTGCCTTACAAAATTCAGGTATGTGGATGTTTCTAAAGCACACTTTAGTGGAATAAGCTTTGATACCAGCCATGCGATAGCAGCCTGAAATGCACTGTAACCCACTTAGGTTCAGATATTATCTCGGAAACTACTTGTCCCTTAGAAGCACGAGAAATGGCAACAACCAAAACAACAACAACAACAAAAGACAGGAAGTGTCTGAAGGGCTCTGTCCTATCACAGGCCTAAAAACAAACATCTAAAGTGGGGGAATTTCTTCTCCACTGGAGAGGAATGGGGTTTTGGAATGAAGACAGGTAGATTGGTTCAAATAAGTGTGACAAGTTCAGAAATAAATTTGGGATGAGGTCTCAACAACCACCTTATCTTTACGGAATATTGTGTGAAGGGTCAGCCATGACAGCTTGTAATTCGGTGGCGGCGGGTTAATTTGAAGGAACAGCAGTTGACTCCTGGGGAGAAGGAGAGAAGATTCTTTGGGTGGCTTTTGTGAGGAGAGGAAGCTCCACTAGGTTCTCTAAAGCATAGAATGTCCCTTTCAGTGCAAGAACTAGAAAGGTTATTGACCATTGTTATGTCTAGTCAGGTTAAATAAATTTACTGTTTATCAAACCAAGCAGTTGAAAGTGTAGTCAGTTGGTGGGTTTTGGAAGGGAGTTGCAAGGCCCTCGAAAAGAGAATTAGGATAAGCAGCCAAAATAGACACGTATCCCGAGAAGACTAGGGAGGTTAAATGGCTGCACTAATGATCCACAGACCCTGATAAATATGGTGTGTGCCCAGGAAGGAGCAGGTCATGACAAGAAGGTTTTATGTGTAGCCTCATGCCCTTTTGGGATGCAGGTCCTTGTATATGGAGGTGGTCCAGGTATGCACTGCACCCTGTTCCTGATGCAGCTGTGATCAATGTCTTTGTAGGCAGTAGTGTGGAGAAGGGTACCAGCGGGTTTGACCACCTGTTCGGTACTGACAGACTGGGAGCCCAGAGTAGAACTGGCATGCTTATTTGATGTTTTGCAGTGTGATACATTGACTTTAGCCAGCCTTTAATGCACATAGATGAAGTCTGCTTAGTAATGTCACATATGTGCAAGCTAACATGTGGCTCAGAAGTTTGTGGCAGGTTTTTTCTGTGGTGTCAATCATCTGGATAGAGCAAAATCTATACTTGGGAAAATATATTTTTGCTGATTTTGAATAGATTGATGTTTCTAAAAACTGATACGCAGAGAGATTTTTCATAGTTTACCATGTGGCTCAGCTGTCTGAATTCAGCCAATCATCCAGATATGGAAAATGTGAATGTCATCTCAGACGTTGAGTACTACTGTGTGGATCAGAAAGTATAATTTGCTTTAAGAGTAGAATTTCACTTTGGCACCCTGGTACAGAATCCCCATATACACCAAGGCACAGACATGTGAATTAAAGCTGGAAAGCAGAAAGAATAATCAAACTCTGAATCTCCTTGCTTGTATGGACTTGGATTGTGAAACAACATTAATGCTGGTTAATTTCCAACTAAACACATCTTAACAGACTGTAGTAATCAATATTTAACACCACGTTCTAGGCTCACACTTGGGAAGTCTCACTATTTAGACATCTTGGCTTGTAATATCTATTAATAATTATTGTTCATATATATATATATATATATATATATATATGTCTGTGTATTTATTTTTGCTTACTTCCAATTATCCCTGTGTATATGTATATATCTCATTTGTGTGTTATGGTCACTTTGCAGATGGCACTGCATTGCTGGGGAATGCTTACTCTTTAAGCTGAAGCTAGCAGGAAGTATTTCCATTTACTACTTCCCCCACCTCTTCGTACGAGCATTTGTTCCCTTCCTCGATAGATATACTCTGAAATGTCCAGGGGACCCTTACCTTCTGCCAGTGTTCCAGTCTGTTCTGAGGCTGGTGATGGAGGTGGGGAAGGAGGCAGATTAGCTGATTCTTCAACTGCTAGAGATTGAACAATGCAAATGAGAAAATGAGATACAGCAATTAATTCCTGTGAAACCATTAGATGCCGAGTACAAGCTGCAATTCTGGCCTATTCGGAGAATACTTAAATGGAGGTTGTGCCTAATAGATTTTCAGAGATACTCCCTTTTTCAATGTATTATTTTAAACCTATAATGAAAGGAAAACATTTCCTTTCAGGTGCCCTGCCTTACGTTCAAGAGTCTGGTCCCAGGGTATAACAAAATTAAATAAAATAAAATAAAAAAGTATCAGTCCTTTGTGTTTGTGTCCCATCTGTTAGCCAGATCAATACTATTGTTCATTCATGATTTTGAGAAAGCTTCATTCACAAACCTAGGATGGCAACATATTTAAATCAGTGAGATTTTAAAGATTCAGTTCGATCATATGGAAAAGGGATAAATAGGCACCCAATCCCAAGCTTAGTTTACCTTTGGGTAGCTGGACAAACAGCACTTTGCTGGGTTCTTACATTATTACAACCTGGGTATTTTTTTTTTGTTTCTGCTGGGTTCAGGGCTAGCTGCATAATATATGCAAACGTTCCTTGTCAAAGTATGAAAGGTACCAGCTGGAAGCATCACCAAGGAAGGAAAACAAGTCAATGGGGAACTTCTGTCAGCCACCTGATCATGGTATTTCATCAGAGGAAGGCGCTATATTGAAGCCTAATCTAAGGTTTTAGATTAATTCCCAATTAAGGGTCTTATCCTGTTCCCACTGAAGTCAGAGGAAGTTTTGTCAATGGTTTCAGTAGCAGCAAGATTAAGCCCTAAACAAGGTATCTCTCAGGTATACTCAGATTCTTCATCTGATTTCACAGAAATAGTTTTGAGAATTTCTTCAGAGTTAGTACTGGGATCTATCAGGTTTTTTAAACTTTATGCCATAGTATTTCCTGGGCTGCAAATGATTCCAGCAAGCAACTAGGTCTCAATTTATGATTTAGGATGTGATCCCCAGACCAATGAAATCAATGGAAAGACTTTCATTGACTTCACTGGATATTGGACCAGACCTAGTGCCTCGAATACTTCCTCTTGAGACTGGCTTTTTGATCCCAATGCAGATCATACAACCACATTTAAATAACTAACAGATGTACTTTCGTACCTACAGGCGCTGTAACAGAAATCATTGCAAACATATACGTTGTTTCTCAGAGTATGTTGAAGAATGTCTCAACACCCAGGCTGTGTAATTAGTTCTGCCCTCACTTAGGCCCAACTCAGCAAAGGAGTTAAGTGTGCGCTTAAATTCCATAGATCTCGATAGGACTTAAGCAAATGCTTAAAGTCAAGCCTGTGTTAAGTATTTTTGCTGAATTAGGGACTTTCGGGCAAAATTGCACCTCAGTTAACGAGCCACTATCATAATAAACACAATAATAACAATAACGGTTGAAGTTGCTCAGAGAATGTAATGCAGACCTAGTGGGAGATGGACTAGTGAGGATAGGTTCAGCGAGGCAGTCAAAGGTGCATGATAAATTGGGGAAATATGACATTTTATTTATTATCTGGTTACAAAATTTATCCCAGGGTTCTACAATTTATCCATGAATATCAGCACCACCTTTGTGATCTACATGCATTATATATTGTGACCTGATATTAATAATTATATTTATATACAGCTGCACACACAGAGATACCTTCCCCACTCTTGCAAATGCCTTGTTTTACCTAAAGGTAATGGTCCAGGCTGATCTTTGTGCTGGGCTTCTTTTTCCTGTTCACCTTTCAGGACTGCTACAGCTTCAGCTGTTACTACTTGGACTATCCTTGCAGACACTTCCCTCTGTGATAGTAGCAAAATTAACAAAACAAAAACGGTGCGTTAATAAGAGTTTTTAAAAAAACAAAATTGAGTTTGGCTAAAACTTTCAGAGTCAGACTCATTCAGATTTTTTAAAAATGTATTTTCTTTCAAATATTTAGTGAAATCATTAGAAATGAAATTAAAGGACCAGATTTGCAAAAGATCTCAAGCCCCAGCACTCCTATTCTTCTCAGAGGGAACTGCTGGATGTTGAAAATCTGTCCCTGAATCTGTAAATGTAAAAGTAATTTTGAATCTTACTCCTTGGAGCAAGGACAGTATAAGACATTACTATTAATCACTGCTTCTCATTTTTGGTATGGGAGATATATGCAGTAATTGCAGAACTTTAAAGTGAGAATTTATTAACTGTCTAGGAAGATTTTTCATGTGCAATTTTGCGACCATGGCATTTTCCAAACATGGCCAGGATGACAAGCTGAGATGGATTTTCTGGCATCTAATATATTGAGTTATTTCTATTTTTACAAGTGCTTTGGATTGTATTTTTCCTTCATTAACATACAGTTAGTATGCATTCAGGGCACTGCACCTGAAGACATTGAAGGGTATGCTGAGGAGGGACTTAAGAAAGAAGGGCCAATGACATTTCGACAACATTAAGATGTATACTTTATCCGCCTCACCTTTTTCAGGGCTGCACCATGCAGGCAACTCTACATTTGAATCACAGATCTGAGAGCATGCAAATGTATTCCATGTGATACCACTGTCGGGGATGACAGAGGTTCATAGCAATGTGTTTGAGGTGCAGACTTTGCCTCCTGACCACTCAGTTGTGCCATCGAAGCTCAGCCAAAACTAAGGGCCTATACTGCCCCCGGAGGAGCAGAGCTGCTGCTGCACCCCTTGATGAAATGCTGCATGCTACGTGGACTCGTGTGGAGGGGTGCTGAGGTGGGGCCATGACCCAACTTCTCCCCACCTCCTTTGGAATGCTGTCTGCCCCTGGGGGAGTAGGGAGTGAGGAGTCACTGCGCTCTCCTTAGTGCTAGGAATGCAATTGTTCCTGGTCCTTACATGGGCTGGAAATGTTCCCTACACCCTTCTTCCCATCTCTTTAAAGCGGCCAACATGACCCTGATTTACGGACTGATCCAAAGCCCAGTGAAGTCAACAGACGTCTTTCCACTTCAAAGGGTTTTGGATCAGAACCTTATTCCACTATGAACGTTCATACAGTTACACATAAGGCACATTCGTTTTGGTTGAACGGCCGATGCTATCACAGGATGAAGATTTTCAAGCCATCTCGGGGATTTGGGTGCCCGATTCCTATTCAACTGAAGAGGAACTGGGCCTACAAATTCTCATGCAGCTTTGAAAATACCACACTCAAGTCACTTTAATACATGCAAAAACTTCTCCCATTTGTAACTTAGTGCCTTTAGATGGACTGCATGAGACTTCCACATCTGGTAAAAATGTGGCCTGGAGGACGGTACGCTATTACCCAATGAATTTACATAAGAACATAAGAACGGCCACAATGGGTCAGACCAAAGCTCCATCTAGCCCAATATCCTGTCTTCTGACATGGCCAATGCCTGGTGCCCCGGAGGGAATGAACAGAACAGGTAATCATCAAGTAATCTACCCCCTGTCGCCCACTCCCAGCTTCCAGCAAACAGTCTAGGGACACCATCCCTGGCCATCCTGGCTAATAGCCATTGATGGACCTGTCCTCCGTGAAATTATCTAGTTCTTTTTTGAACCCTGTCATAGTCTTGGCCTTCACAACATCCTCAGGCAAAGAGTTTCACAGGTTGACTGTGCGTTGTGTGAATAAATACTTCCTTTTGTTTATTTTAAATCTGCTGCCTATTAATTAATTTAGTGCTAATATGCATGAAGATTTTATAATACTTCTTAGGCTAACGGCCCAACACTGAAATGGCAACTGCAAATGCAGCTGCAGGATTCAGGCCTAAATTTGCAAAGTATTTGTTAAAGGCTGTCTTATGATAACTCTTACACACAGTGAATAGCACCTTACTCCACATGGAGTCCTATTGAGGTCAATGGGACTATCCATGGAGTTAATACTACTGACCGTGAGTACGGATATCTCAAACCCCGCCTTAGGGGTGCAGTGGGATGTAATCAGGCATGCAACTACATATGGAAATAGCCAGGAAGATCTGCCTAGTTGCCATTTTAGGTCCTTAGGGCCAGATTTTAAAAGTATTTAGGCACCTAAATCTCACTGAAATAAATGAGAGTTAGGTGCCTACATATGTTTAAAAATCTGGCCTTTAATGAAATAGCAAATTGATAGTACATGCATCCAATTGCAGAACCATTTACAAAATAAATAAACCATTATGTTTCCTGCCATGCAGCCCCTCATACTTGGGAGGAGCTCCCATAAATATCTGCAAAACTAACTCATTATCCTCCTTCAAAACCCTCCTTGAAACTTGACTTTGCCACGTGAGGCCTACAAAATATTTGAGAATGATTTGGCTTCTCGTGTGCTGACCAATATTGTCTCATTGTTTCTTTGTACTTCCCCATCTGTCTCTATCCAGCTGTTTCCTCTTGTCTTATACATAGATTGTAAACAGTTTGGGACAGGGACTGTCTTTTTGTTCTGTGTTAGTACAGTAGCTAGCACAGTGGGGTCATGGTTCCTGACTGGGGTTTCTAGCTGTGACCAAAATACAATCAATCAATAAAATAAAATTCAGAGAAAAGTTGTGGGTTTCACATCTGCATATCTATCTACACTCCCTGGCTCATTAACATCCAGATTCCTTTCTACTTACAGCCATAGTCACTGTATTTCCCAGGTATTCCTGTCAGCAGGTGGGAATTACTTTCAGACATTGAGGGCCATTCTACATGGTGCTGAGTGCCCTCACATGCACTGAAGCCAACTGAAATCATAGCAGACTCAATGCCTTGCAGTTTCAGGCCCACTATATGCATGGCCCAGACTTGCCCTCAGAGTCTTACCAATACAAGCATTTCCACTATGTACCCATAAAATTCAATGTTGCTGTGGATGCCAATTGCTTTACTACAAATTAAATGCAACCCATCAGTGTCCAACGATGATGACATCATGGAGCATCCAGTGAGAGCAAGGATGATAGCACACCAGATATCATTTCCTTTAGCATGGGTGAGCAGGTGGAGAGGGCGTATATTTAAGTCAATGCCCTGCACATAACTTTACAGCAACTGCTTTCGCAGGCAAGTAATGCAGGCTACTAGATTTACAGTTGACCTACTATCACCTTTAAAGTTTAAATGAACATTCCAAAAGGTTTCTAAAATAATCATTTTTTCTCCGTGTTTTTCCTTCAACAAGACTGAGTTTCTTCTGAGAACTAGAGATATGGCTGCCTGCCTTCCACAGTCACCTGAGTCTAAAAAAATGCTGGGACAAAGCCAATGTTAATTTCTTTACTGCAGAAACTGTGGATAAGTGCGTAATAGGATGTGAACATGTGGATGGATGAGCAGGTGGCTAAACGAGATACATTAGGGTGTCTATACACCAATGCCAGAAGCCTAGGTAATAAAATGGAGGAATTGGAGCTCCTGGTCCGAGAGCTGAAACCAGATATTGTAGGAATAACGGAAACGTGGTGGAATGACAGTCACGACTGGAACACAGGTATGGAGGGCTATGCGCTGTTTAGGAAAGATCGGAACAGAGGTAAAGGTGGGGGGGTGGCATTGTATGTCAATAGTGAAATAAACTGTAAAGAAATAATAGTGGATGGATTAGACAACACAGAGTCCGTCTGGGCAATACTCACAATGGGTAATAGGACTTCTAGAGCCTCTCCGGGGATAGTGCTTGGAGTGTGCTATAGACCGCCAGGATCGACCCAGGATATGGATAAGGAACTATTTAATGTGCTTAGAGAAGTAATTAGTAATAGAAACTGTGTAATTATGGGGGACTTTAACTTCCCGGATATAGATTGGGGAACAAACGCTAGTAGCAATAATAGGGCTCAGATGTTCCTAGATGTGCTTGCTGATCAATTCCTCCATCAAGTGGTAGCTGAACCGACGAGGGGGGAGGCCATTTTAGATTTGATTCTGGTAAGTAGTGAGGACCTCGTTGAGGAAGTGGTAGTAGGGGACAATTTGGGCTCCAGTGATCATGAGCTAATTCGGTTTAAAATACAGGGAAGGAGTAACAGAATTAAGTCAAAGACTAGGGTTTATAATTTTAAAAAGGCCAATTTTAACAAATTAAGGGGACTGGTAAGGGAAGTGGATTGGGCAAACGTATTAATGGATTTAAAGCCAGAAGAAGCCTGGGATTACTTTAAGTTAAAGATGCATGAGCTGTCGGAGGCCTGTATTCCCAAAAAGGGAAAAAGATTACCAAGCAAGAGATTTAGACCGAGCTGGATGAGCGACCGACTCAAAGGGGCGATTAGGAAAAAACAGAAAGCGTACAAAGACTGGAAGAGGGGAGGGATCAGTAAGGAAATGTACCAAAGTGAAGTCAGAGAATGTAGAGATAGAGTGAGAAAGGCCAAAGGCCGTGTAGAATTGGACCTAGCGAGGGGAATTAAAAGCAATAGTAAGAGGTTTTACAGCCACATAAACAGGAAGAAAGCAAAGAAAGAAGAAGTGGGACCGCTGAAGACTATTGCCGGAGAGGAGATTAAAGACAATCTAGGCATGGCGCAATATCTCAATGAATATTTTGCGTCGGTGTTTAATGAGGCCAATGAAGGGATTAGGGATACTAGCACCATTACAGAGGGGCGTTCGGGATGGGGGATTACCGTAACCGAGGTAGAAACAAAACTTGAACGCCTTAATGGGGCTAAGTCGGGAGGACCGGACGATCTTCATCCGAGAATATTGAAGGAATTGGCGCGGGAAATAGCAGGCCCGTTAGCGATAATATTTAATGAATCTGTAAACTCGGGGGTGGTCCCGTTAGACTGGAGAATAGCTAATGTGGTTCCTATTTTCAAAAAAGGGAAAAAAAGTGATCCGGGTAACTACAGGCCTGTTAGTTTAACATCTGTAGTGTGCAAGGTGTTAGAGAAAATTTTGAAGGAGAAACTAGTTGAGGACCTGGAGGGTAGTGGCAATTGCGATAATTTACAACATGGTTTTACGAAGGGCAGATCGTGCCAAACGAATCTGATCTCCTTCTTTGAGAAAGTAACGGATTTATTAGATAAGGGAAATGCGGTGGACCTAATATACCTGGATTTCAGTAAAGCGTTTGATACTGTACCCCATGAGGAATTATTGGTTAAACTGAAAAACATGGGGCTCGATATGAAAATCCAGAGATGGATAAGGAATTGGTTAATGGGGAGAATGCAGCGGGTCGTATTGAAGGGTGAACTGTCAGGTTGGAGGGAGGTTACCAGTGGAGTTCCCCAAGGTTCGGTTTTGGGACCCATTTTATTTAATCTATTTATAACTGACCTCGGAACCGATTGCAGGAGTAGGCTGGTAAAGTTTGCGGATGATACGAAGGTGGGAGGCGTTGTAAATTCGGAAGAGGATAGGGATATCCTGCAGGGAGACTTGAATGAGCTTGTGAATTGGAGTGTCAGAAATAGGATGAAATTTAATAGTGAAAAGTGTAAGGTGATGCATTTGGGGATGACCAATAACAATTTTAGTTACAAGATGGGGACGCATTGGTTAGAAGTAACGGAAGAGGAGAAGGACCTAGGGGTCCTTGTAGACCGCAGGATGACTATGAGTCGACAGTGTGACGTGGCGGTGAAAAAAGCCAATGCTGTCTTGGGATGCATTAGGCGAGGTATATCTAGTAGGGATAAGGAGGTCCTGCTTCCGTTGTACAAGGCGCTGGTGAGACCTCATTTGGAGTACTGTGTGCAGTTCTGGTCTCCCATGTTTAAAAAAGATGAACTTAAACTGGAACGGGTGCAGAGAAGGGCCACTAGGATGATCAGAGGAATGGAAAACCTGTCGTATGAAAGGAGACTAGAGGAGCTTGGGTTGTTTAGTCTGACAAAGCGAAGGCTGAGGGGGGATATGATTGCTATCTTTAAATATATTAGAGGGATTAATACAAGGGAGGGAGATGAATTATTCCAGCTTAGTACTAACGTGGACACGAGAACGAATGGATATAAACTGGCCGTGGGGAAGTTCAGGCTTGAAATTAGACGAAGGTTTCTGACCGTTAGAGGGGTGAAATATTGGAACGGCCTTCCGAGGGAAACGGTGGGGGCGAGGGATTTGTCTGGCTTTAAGATTAAGTTAGATAAGTTTATGGAGGGAATGGTTTAATGGTAAAACATAGTTGTCAAGGAAAACCAAGCAATGGTAGGTAAATAGCATAATGGCTAAAAGGGGTCAGAATGGAGACTCTTGCCTATATGCTCGGGGTCTTACTGATCGCCATATTTGGGGTCGGGAAGGAATTTTCCTCCAGGGCAGATTGGCTGAGCCGCTGGAGGTTTTTCGCCTTCCTCCGCAGCATGGGGCAGGGATCTCTAGCAGGAGGGTCTCTGCCGATTGAGGTCACTAATAACAGGATTGGGGACTTCAGCAGCAGAGTCCAGGGAAGGGGCGGGGACGGTTTTATGGCCTGCAGCGTGCAGGGGGTCAGACCAGATGATCATAATGGTCCCTTCTGACCTTAAAGTCTATGAGTCTATGAGTGGCCGCCCTACAGATATCCTGAATAGGCACCTGCGCTAGGAAAGCTGCTGAAGAGGCTTGTGCCCTGGTTGAGTGCGTGGTTACAATCGCTGGAGGGGGCACCTTTGCCTGATCGTAACAGCAAAGTATGCAGGCAGTGATATAAGAAGAAATTCTTTGAGTGGACACTGGACAACCTTTCGTCCTGTCAGTCACCGTGCCGAACAATTGCGTCAAATGGCGGAATGGCTTGGTCCTTTCAATGTAGAAGGCTAGCGCCCTCCTGACGTCTAGGGAATGCAACCTGTGGTCCTCATCTGACTTATGCAGCGTTGGAAAAAAGACAGGTAAGTAAATGTCCTGGCCCGTATGAAACTGTGAGACCACCTTGGGCAGGAAAGCCAGGAGCGGCTGCAGCTGGACCTTGTCTTTGGAGAAGTCCGTATAGGGCAGTTCCGAGTTAAGCGACCTAGTCTCAGAGGCCTGGCGTTTCCATCATAGACAAGGTTTACAGTTTGGTTCAGTGATATGAATATGATATGATATGAATTGTTCCAGCACCCCTTCACGTGGCCTACCCTGAAGGAAGAGTGAGACCCCTTGGGGGTCTGGGACACTGAAAGGTTTCCTCCAAGAGACTGTTTAAAAGCAGGGATGTAGCACAGATGCTGGGAGGTGGATCTTCCCATATGCAAGCAGCGTTTCAGATCACTCTGATGCCATCAGTGTGCGGTCTTAGGCTCCTCATATAAGAGAGGAACCATCTCTGGTTATTCTTTCTATCCTCAAGTCTATCTTATACTAGTATGATGAAAATGGATCTTGAGCTTGCAGTACCAGTGGACTATTCCATGTAGCTTCTATACAAATATGACCTGTTTATGGTACGTGCAGAAGTTTAAATTTAATCTGCTGCAAGGCACGATGAATGCTCTAGGAAGAAACTGGAAGAGAGGGATGTTAGGAGGGAAGGTTAGGAAAGAAATTGATCTTCTACGGAAAGAGACAGAGGCCTGTATCAGATAGCATATGCATTCACAATGCCACCAACAAGAAATTAACAGTGGTTTGGATTAAAGTGAAGGAGAATTCATGCTGACAATTTGCAATTTGCTCTCCGGCGGCGCTCCCCAGCTGGGCTCTCCGCCCTCCCCCCGGCACTCTGTCCGGTCGGGGATTGTGGGCCCGCAGCCGGGCTCGGTGCCCTCTCCTGCCGTTTGGGGGGGGGGGAGGTGGGTTCGGCGGGTGGCTTTTTTGCCTAGGGCGGCAAAAAAGCCAGAGCCAGCCCTGGTTACTAGACATCCACCCAGGGCCTAAGCCTGAAGTCTTAACTCAGGCTGAGCTCCCTCTGAAGTCAGTGGGAGTTTTGCCTGAGTAAAGACTGAGTAAATAGTGAAAAAAGATCAGGATTTCACCTAAAGACTTTTTTGGTAGGAGCATTTACAGACAGGAAATAGGAATCACAGGCCAGATCGCAGTTGCTGTGAAGTAGCCTAGCTCTGCTGACTTGAAAGGAGCGATGCCGATCTAACCAGTTGAGGATCTGGCCCCATGTTTTCACCTGCTAGCTGATGGCTACAAAATAAGTTATTGCAACTCCATCCAGCAACCCTGCAATATGTGAAAATACAACATGGCATTCAATCATCCTCGAGGCTTCAAACACAGTGAGGCAACAGACCAGGGAAGAGGACGAATCAGGGGGATGGAAATAGGCTACCGGCCTTTCACCTTTAACTCACTGATTTAGTCTTGACCCAGATGGTGGTGATTGGAGGCAATTACCTGTTTGGTGGCCTGTGACAAATAAACTGGGGGTCTGCCTCAGTCTATTTCCTAGTTATCAAGCGTCCACATCATGATAAACACGACATGCTAATGGACATCCCTGGCTGCAGTGTCACCAGAGCAGCCAAGAACTGACCCTGTGTAGAGTCTGAACTAGCCTCTCCTTCCAAGAGGGGTGGTCCATTGAGCTAAGTGGTTAGACATATCAGTGGGGTGTGGCTGCGTGCTGGACTGCATGTGCTGTGGATAAATATCGGACTCCAGACACTTGGGTTTTTTCCACATTAAGGGCAATATCCTCTCCCCTATGATAACCCACAGTAAAAGGGTTTAGTGAGAAGGTGCTCCTTCTGGGATGTAATCCCCTGTCGCCTCCTCCTCCTCCAGTTTTGGAGTGCCTGCAGCCTCACTCCTCCAGTAATCTCTGCAACTGTGCTCAGTTCCTATGACAACTGACTTTGCCCTGTTGGGAATTCAGCATCCCTGTATATTCAAATTAAAAAGCAACACTCAAAAAACCTCACAGACTAACTGCACTGCTGGAATTCTGAATAAGGGACTCTCCTTTCAGCTGCAGTCCTTCTGCCTTTAACCTCCTGGTCTTCAGGAAGCCACCCTCACAGGCATTCTCTCTTCAGCAGTCACTGCTCCAAGCCTTGTCCAAACGGACTGATGTTAGCACAAGTGTTTTGCCAGTTAATTAATTTTAAAGGCTATTTCCCCCCTCAAAAACGAGTGATATTTGGAATTAGCTATGTGACAGATGATGTCCTGTTCTACAGAAAAAAGCGAAAGCCTATCAATTCCTCCAGCAGAGGGAAGACATCAGGAAAAAAAATGCCACAGGCAGGAAGGAGAGAATTAAACATTGAAATTAAGAATTCACCAGTCTTATGCCACAGGCTAGCAAAAGGAAAGTTAAGATCATGTAAAGGGCAGTTTTACCCATTTATCTTTTGTCTCTGGGTGTATAATACTTAGCCCTTTTCATCCATAGATCCCAGAATACCCCAATTTTACAGGTAAGGGAACAGAGGTACAGGAAGATTAAGGACAAAAGAGGCCAATGATTCTGAACACCTCAGTTTTTGAGAGAGACACTTTGATTTTCATTAGTGCTGAGTACCCAGCACTCAAAGCGGAGGCAATGGAATCAGCAGGTCAGGTGCTCCGCGTCTCTGAAGACCATGCCACAAGGCATCTCAAGCTGAGCACCCAAAAATCAAGGCATTTGAAACCAGTAGCCACTTCTGAAAATTTTACAGTGAGTGACTTGCCTAACTCGGAGAATCAATGGCAGATCCAGGAATAAAACACAGACCTCCTGACTCCCAGTCCAGGACTCTCATAAAAACAACAACCAGACGAGCACACAAAAGAAACACCCCTGTAATGGTGCTTATGAAAAAAATCCTAGAATGTCATGGTTTATTTTAGTCCTATTGCTGGAAGAGTTATTTCCCCGACCTTGTGATGAAGAATGCTTTTTTGCTTCTACTTTTTTAAAACAATGGGCCATATTCTCAGCTGGTATAGAATGGGCATAGCTCTGGGGAAATCACTGGAGCTATGCTGATACACACCAACTGAGAATATGCCCCTTTGTTCTGATGTTATATTGAAACAACAAATGTAGAGTAGCATTCAAAAAGAGTACAAATTACTCATACAACACAAAACCAGACATTTCCCTCATATTACATGATCAAGTTTAATTTTTTTTAAATTAACATAACTTTACAGAATTCACATATTTGCTCTCAAATGGATTTAGTGGGAGCAGATATTTATCTATAAGTAGGTCCTTGATTTTGATGTCAGTAACATCCACAATAATTGGCAGGAGGATGTGAAAGGCAAATAATAGGAATGTAGGGTTTCAAGTTAGCCACCCAAGCCAGAACTTTTTTTTTTTTTTTTAATAAACAGCACCACAACAAACCTCCCCTCCATTATCAACACTTTAACTATTTGACGGCACAAGGTGCAGGGCAATGGTGAATCTTTTTTGCACCCCATGTTTTATTTTACAGTATTTAATGGGAGGCACTGGATGACTTCTCCAAGGCTTTTGACTTTATTTGCAAGATGAACCTGGTGGAGAACCAGCCCTTTTGGGTTAGACTGTGTGGGATACTGCCCATCACACGGTTTAGACATTGATGTAAACAATGTAACAATTTTCATACAATATAGCATTTATAAAAGGATGATATTGTGTCTCGCATTTGATGGAGGTGTCGACGTGAATTACGCTGCTCTTCAGAGTTCTTGGCCCTTATCGATAAATTAAATATTTTGCAAATGACTTCGGTGAAAGTATCAAGGGGTTTTATTGGATGCCTTGAAGTTTACTTCCTGAGGCTGACAGACTTTGATTCCCTGAAGAAAGAATCTTGACCTTAACTTTCTCTCCTTATGATCTCAATAATCTTAATATGTGGGATCAATGTCTAAAAACCTAATTAATCATTCTGGTAAAATCTCCTCCATTCTCCCCAAATTCTGACTTTCTGTCTGTCTCTCTTGCTAGATTCATCTCCTGGTCTACTGATCTCCTTTCCTGAAGTCACATTCCTCTTTAGTCTGTTCCTGCCCACCTCTCCATCTCCAACACCCTACCTCCTTTCCCAGTGTCTGCTTTTCACCAGCCACTTCTTCCCTTTCTCTCTCTTATATATATCCTGGCTCCACTCCTGGTACCACTTCCTCTCTTTTGTTCTGTTGTTTAGTTCATCCCACCTCCTATATCAGAATCTCCCTTCCTTTCTTTCTCACCAGTTGTATTTCTTCAATTCTAGGTCTCCAATTCTGCTCTCAAGTGAGTTACCCTCTCGTTCAACTTGAACTCCTTGTGATCACAGTTCTCCTTGGTTTGATTCCATCATCTTCTATTGGCTCTCCTCAGTGTGTGTTTCAGCTTCACTGCCCTTACTGTGTGTTTCCCTGATCAGTCAGACTCTTTAACAGTTATTTTAAGATTGTACAGCAGAAACTCCAAATCTGAAGGCACACAAGTGGCCAAATACACAAAAGACCACTCATCCTGTGTGCCAGGAACCATCTTGAAAAGCTTTAATTAACCACGCCTCCCATCTCCCCAAACACACACAATGTAAGTTCATTAATCAAACGCCCCCAGAACGTTGTCTATTGGCTGCAAAACAGAACATCACAGGGTTAGTTCTTTTACCATCTCCTTAAAATACAAAGGTCAAATAAAAATTAAATAAAGTGATGCTTTAAAAATGGCTGCTCATTATTGTACATATTTTTCTCCCTGTGTCTTCTGAGTCATATCTTCTTAAGTTTACTGTCTGCAACAAAATTTTTACTATTGCCAGCACTCCAGAGCCAATATGAATGCAGGAAAAACAAGCTGTATGCTATTCTGTCTGATGCATCATCAACACAATTTCCAGCTGAAGCGTGATACCAAAAACACTTCGTGCCAGACCCTCAGCAAATGCAAATCAGCACAGTTCTGTGGACTTCAACAGAACTGTGTTGATTCACGCTAGCTAAAGGTGTCATTAATATATAAGAAAACAGCTATATTTTTCTATACAAAGACCAGCCTTCAGTAATCACAAAGGAAAAAATGCTTTGACTTCAAAACAGCAAATCTGTTACAGAATTTGATATTTAATCCATTGAGGGAGATTAAATATGGGAAACCAACATCTTGCTTTTACACTTACTTCTCTGAACCTCAGTGAATTTTCATTTATTTAAACAAACAGATTTCTAGGGCCAAACTGTCTGCTGATGCAAATGGATGAACTGCCATTGAAATTACTGGAATTGCAGCCATTTACCTGAGCAGACTATTTGACCCTTAAAGTTCCATTTCACTATCCTGCATAGATAGTTTCCTGCAAGCTTTTTTTTTTTAAAAAAATATAAAAGAATGCCACACAAACCATCTTGCATTTAGGTTAAAAGGTAACATTGACATTAATGCCCAACACATGGTTTATTGTTATCCCTTGTTTCAGTGACTGAAAATCATTTTCTGTCAATGCAGCATAATTCTGACACTTCCCATTAGAGGTACGGTAACATGTAAATGCAGTAGTAGAATGCCCTTTTCCCCTTAAGGCTCACACTACCACTGCTTAAGCAACTAGCCCTGCAATGCAGCACCAGCTGCACAGCTAATCGGCTCTGAGCATTAATTCCCAAAGTACTACCCTAACTGCATTAAGGCAGCCGTCCTTCTCTTACTGATTGCAAGGAATGATGTTGCATATTTATACGCATGCACAGAGGGTAGATCCAGCAGAGCAGATTCCATCAGAATTTTGCCTACAAATGATTGGAATCCCATGGAAGACTCCAAAGTCACAAGGAGTTGAGTTTGTTTTAGAGCAAATTCTTCTCCCTTCCGAGGTTTCTGTCCTGTTCATGTTTTCTGTACTGTCTCTCTGTGCTGGCACTGTCCACACGAGACTGGACTCATTAAGGAGTATGCCCTGCTAGGTCATTATCCCTGACCCAGATTGATCCCTGACTATTTACAATGCCGTTTCCCAGCCCGCGGCTTAGTACAATCAACGCCCATCCCTAAATAAAAAAGGATCAGAGAAGATTAAAACCAATGTAAAGGGGCCATGAGAAATAATTTATGATCCTGATTCAATAAAGAGGATCCTGTATGGCAAATGAAGGGGAAATGGGTTATCAGCCAATTTCTTTGATTTAAAACTATATGCCAAGGCAATAATAAAAGCAACATTGGGTCAAATTCTGAGTTTGTTTAATCTGACAGTCTGTAGCATATAAAGCTAGGGTTACCATATTTCAGCAAGCAAAAAAGAGGACGGGAGGAGCCCCGCCCCCGTCCTGCCCTGCCCCCGCCCCATCCTGCCCTAGCCCCGGCTCTGCCCCTCCCACTTCCCCCCTCAGAACCCCCAACCCTCCCCCGGCTCCTTGTCCCCTGACTGACCCCTCCTGGGACCCCTGCCCCTAACTGCCCCCCAGGACTCCACCCCCTACCTAAGCCTCCCTGCCTCTTGTCTCCTGACTGCCCCCTCCTAAGACCCCCCCCAAATGCCCCCCAGGACCGTACCCCCTACCTGTACCCTGACTGCCCCAACCCTTATCCACACCCCCACCCCCAGACAGACCCCTGGGACTCCCACGCCCCATCCAACCACTCCCCACCCCATGACAGCCCCCTCCCGAACTCCCAACCCTCTGCCCCCTCCTAAGACCTCCCCCCTAAATGCCCCCCAGGACCCTACCCCCTACCTGTACCCTGACTGCCCAAAACCTTATCCACACCCCCACCCCCAGAAAGCCCCCCCCGAACTCCCGACCCCCCCCGTCTCTTGACTGCCCCCTCCAGAACCTCCCTGCCCCTTCTCCGACCCCCTGGCCCCCTTGTTGTTGGCCTTTCTTCGCCTAATGTCTCTGTGAACTTGCTCAGGAACGGCCTGAGCCGTTCGTCCCGACACGCTGGGCAGCAGTGGAAGAGGAGCGGGGGAGGAGCGAAGGCTTTGGATTCTTCGACCATGGGATGGTGTTCCAAGAAGAAGGAGTGCTAGGCAGAGACGGGCTCCACCTAAGGAAGAGAGGGAAGAGCATCTTCGCCAGCAGGCTGGCTAACCTAGTGAGGAGGGCTTTAAACTAGGTTCACCGGGGGAAGGAGACCAAAGCCCTGAGGTAAGTGGGGAAATGGGATCCTGGGAGGAAGCACAAGCAGGAGAGCGCAAGAGGGGAGGACTCCTGTCTCATGCTGAGAAAGAGGGACGATCATTGAGTTATCTTAAGTGCCTATACACAAATGCAAGAAGCCTGGGAAACAAGCAGGGAGAACTGGAAGTCCTGGCACAGTCAGGGAACTATGATGTGATTGGAATAACAGAAACTTGGTGGGATAACTCACATGACTGGAGTACTGTCATGGATGGATATAAACTGTTCAGGAAGGACAGGCAGGGCAGAAAAGGTGGGGGAGTTGCATTGTATGTAAGAGAGGAGTATGACTGCTCAGAGCTCCGGTATGATACTGCAGAAAAACCTGAGAGTCTCTGGATAAAGTTGAGAAGTGGGAGCAACAAGGGTGATGTCATGGTTGGAGTCTGCTATAGACCACCAGACCAGGGGGATGAGGTGGACGAGGCTTTCTTCTGGCAACTAGCAGAAGTTGCTAGATCGCAGGCCCTGGTTCTCATGGGAGACTTTAATCACCCTGATATCTGCTGGGAGAGCAATACAGCGGTGCACAGGCAATCCAGGAAATTTTTGGAAAGCGTAGGGGACAATTTCCTGGTGCAAGTGCTGGAGGAACCAACTAGGGGCAAAGCTTTTCTTGACCTGCTGCTCACAAACAGGGAAGAACTAGTAGGGGAAGCAAAAGTGGATGGGAACCTGGGAGGCAGTGACCATGAGATGGTCGAGTTCAGGATCCTGACACAAGGAAGAAAGGAGAGCAGCAGAATATGGACCCTGGACTTCAGAAAAGCAGACTTTGACTCCCTCAGGGAACAGATGGGCAGGATCCCCTGGGAGAATAACATGAAGGGCAAAGGGGTCCAGGAGAGCTGGCTGTATTTTAAAGAATCCTTATTGAGGTTGCAGGAACAAACCATCCCGATGTGTAGAAAGAATAGTAAATATGGCAGGCGACCAGCTTGGCTAAACAGTGAAATCCTTGCTGATCTTAAACGCAAAAAAGAGGCTTATAAGAAGTGGAAGATTGGACAAATGACCAGGGAGGAGTATAAAAATATTGCTCAGGCATGCAGGAGTGAAATCAGGAAGGCCAAATCACACTTGGAGTTGCAGTTAGCAAGAGATGTTAAGAGTAACAAGAAGGGTTTCTTCAGGTATGTTAGCAACAAGAAGAAAATCAAGGAAAGTGTGGGCCCCTTACTGAATGAGGGAGGCAACCTAGTGACCGAGGATGTGGAAAAAGCTAATGTACTCAATGATTTTTTTGCCTCTGTCTTCACGCACAAGGTCAGCTCCCAGATTGCTGCACTGGGCAGTACAGCATGGGGAGAAGGTGACCAGCCCTCTGTGGAGAAAGAAGTGGTTCGGGACTATTTAGAAAAACTGGACGTGCACAAGTCCATGGGGCCGGATGCGCTGCATCCGAGGGTGCTAAAGGAGTTGGCGGGTGAGATTGCAGAGCCATTAGCCATTATTTTTGAAAACTCATGGCGATCGGGGGAGGTCCCAGATGACTGGAAAAAGGCTAATGTAGTACCCATCTTTAAAAAAGGGAAGAAGGAGGATCCGGGGAACTACAGGCCAGTCAGCCTCACCTCAGTCCCTGGAAAAATTATGGAGCAGGTCCTCAAGGAATCAATTATGAAACATTTAGAGGAAAGGAAAGTGATCAGGAACAGTCAGCATGGATTCACGAAGGGGAAGTCGTGCCTGACTAACCTAATTGCCTTCTATGATGAGATAACTGGCTCTGTGGATGAGGGGAAAGCAGTGGATGTGTTATTTCTTGACTTTAGCAAAGCTTTTGATACTGTCTCCCACAGTATTCTTGCCACCAAGTTAAAGAAGTATGGGCTGGATGAATGGACTGTAAGGTGGATAGAAAGCTGGCTAGATCGTCGGGCTCAACGGGTAGTGATCAATGGCTCCATGTCTAGTTGGCAGCCGGTTTCAAGTGGAGTGCCCCAAGGGTCGGTCCTGGGGCCGGTTTTGTTTAATATCTTTATTAATGATCTGGAGGATGGTGTGGACTGCACTCTCAGCAAGTTTGCAGATGACACTAAACTAGGAGGCGTGGTAGATACACTAGAGGGTAGGGATCGGATACAGAGGGACCTAGACAAATTAGAGGATTGGGCAGAAAAAAACCTGATGAGGTTCAACAAGGACAAGTGCAGAGTCCTGCACTTAGGACGGAAGAATCCCATGCACTGCTACAGACTAGGGACCGAATGGCTAGGTAGCAGTTCTGCTGAAAAGGACCTAGGGGTCACAGTGGACGAGAAACTGGATATGAGTCAACAGTGTGCTCTTGTTGCCAAGAAGGCTAACGGCATTTTGGGCTGTATAAGTAGGGGCATTGCCAGCAGATCGAGGAACGTGATCGTTCCCCTTTATTCGACATTGGTGAGGCCTCATCTGGAATACTGTGTCCAGTTTTGGGCCCCACGCTACAAGAAGGATGTGGAAAAATTGGAAAGAGTCCAGCGGAGGGCAACAAAAATGATTAGGGGTCTGGAGCATTTGACTTATGAGGAGAGGCTGAGAGAACTGGGATTGTTTAGTCTCCAGAAGAGAAGAATGAGGGGGGATTTGATAGCAGCCTTCAACTACCTGAAGGGGGGTTCCAAAGAGGATGGAGCTCGGCTGTTCTCAGTGGTGGCAGATGACAGAACAAGGAGCAATGGTCTCAAGTTGCGGTGGGGGAAGTCCAGGTTGGATATCAGGAAAAACTATTTCACTAGGAGGGTGGTGAAACACTGGAATGCGTTACCTAGGGAGGTGGTGGAGTCTCCTTCCTTGGAGGTTTTTAAGGCCCGGCTTGACAAAGCCCTGGCTGGGATGATTTAGCTGGGAATTGGTCCTGCTTTGAGCAGGGGGTTGGACTAGATGACCTCTTGAGGTCCCTTCCAACTCTGATATTCTATGATTCTATGATTCTATGACTGCCGGAGGCGATCTGCGAATGCAGGGAGGGAGGGAGTGATCTCTGCTGCAGGGGGGAGGAGGGGCTCTCTCTGGCTGTCGGAGCCCCATGTAAGTGGCACCATCCGGCCGGCTGCCCTGTTAGCTGCGCGCGCTCTGCATGGCGGGGGGGGGGGGGGGAGGGGAGGGAGGGGGAAGTCCGGACATTTACAAATTCCCCCCGGACGCTATTTTTAGCTCAAAAAGCCGGACATGTCCGGGGGAATCCGGATGAATGGTAACCCTAATAAACCTCAGACAGCATGTAACTAGCTTCACACACAGTTGATTGATCCTGAAGAGGTCCGGGTCCAGTGTGGATAGGGGCATGTAGTGGGGCGGCTCCCCGCACTCCAGCGGAAAAAGGGTTCAAGTCAGCCCTGGGAGAAGGTTGTGGCTGAGAGCTGCTAAGCTGGGCTGATGGGGGAAGTGGCCGCAGCTGGGCCACATCCCAATCAGGCCACAGCTGGCCTGTATAAAAAGGCTGTGAGGCAGAGGCCCAAAAGAAGTCTCTCTCCAGGCTAGGAGAGCAGGGCCTTGCTGCCTGCGGAAAGGGCACTAGGAGTGAAGCAGGGCTGGGAAGAGCTAGAGGAGCACGCGAGCTCCAGGCTGGCAACTCCCCAAGCTGCAGGGCCTGGTCCAAGGCCCAAAGAGGTACTGGGAGGCAGAGGAAGGCAGCAGGTCTGAACCCCCTTGCCTATGATGAGTGGTTTTTACACTGCAGCTGCCAGGGAGCAGGGGCTTGGTGATGACTGGCAGTAGCCCAAACTGAGGCAAGGTGGGGATTAGAGGGTTGGGGGTTTCCCAGAGAGGGAAACCCATAGAGACTGGTGGGGATATTGCCGGGGGCAGCCCCCAGGTAAAGGGGAGTCGGGGTCCGGGAGGGACACGAGGACCAGCGGGAAACCGGCCTGCAGAGGGTGATCCGGAGCTGGAAAAAGAGCTAATTCCCAACGACCAGCAGGAGGTGTCACAGGGGTGAGTCCCGCACCGTTACAGGGCAAGAAGGAGATTTGCATCTATTCCATAAGGGGAGGTGCAAGAAACACACTCCTGGGTGCCAAATCTAAGCAACTCTTCATGCCTCCCAGGCAGAACCATTTCCTCCACACAGCCAGGATTTGCACTAGCTTCCATCTCCATGGTGCCTAGGAGGGCTCTGTACGGTGGAGTTTATTGGGACCAGGATTTGGTTCATTGTGAGCAGTGGGAGATGTTGACCTAGAGAGACATTTTGAATGTTGACATTAGAGGGGAAAAGGAATGAGGAAGAGAGGAAGAGCTATGAAAGCCCCAGGATAGAAAGCTGGGAGTAACAGGTGATAAGGGAGAAAGAGAGAGAAAACTGAGAGGAAAAGAAAAGAGTGAGGGGCTGACATGATAACCAACTAAAATATCAATGTATATTTAAATAAAAATGGGGGATTGTACCACGAGAATAGACAGATAAGAACAGTTTCTCCTGCCTGGTTTCTCCTAACATTACAGCTGAGCAGCAGTTCGCACAGGCACCATTGCATTGGGCTCAGCACTGACATGATGCAATCACTGTGGGTGAACTGGCCCCGTCTCTAGCGAACAGTCTAACACACGCTTATGAAAACCGTTTCGATACGTCAGCTCCACCAGCATCTCTCCATGGTACAGGCAGCAGAAATTGCTGTTCTTTAGTAATGGTTCTGGTTAGAAGCGTGCACTGTATGGGAGCAGGAGCTTGAAGTTAGTTTTATCAACACTTTAGACAGCACTGTACTTGAAAACTGCACCAAAGTGATCATGTACTGGCATAAATTAAGTTTCAAGGAATGAAATGTGACCCATTTCCTCCCCCCACCCCACTAAAATATACACTGGCTCTGAGTGAAATTGATTTCTGTAAAGTATTGAATCTACTCAATGGCAAGTGAAAATGACTTTCTGAAAGCAGTTATCAGGTTTTCTTTCTTAGAGATAATGATATCTCATGCTCACTTTCCATACCCTCTGTAAAAAGAAGAACAGGAGTACTTGTGGCACCTTAGAGACTAACAAATTTATTAGAGCATAGGCTTTCGTGGACTACAGCCCAGTTCTTCGGATGCATATGCTTATGCTCTAATAAATTTGTTAGTCTCTAAGGTGCCACAAGTACTCCTGTTCTTCTTTTTGCAGATACAGACTAACACGGCTGCTACTCTGAAACATACCCTCTGTGTGGTTGCCTGCCCAGCAGATAGCTTTCAAGTTTTCAATAAGTGTGTTTCCAAAGATAGGAGGAGGTTCATTCACACAATCTCATCTACACAATTGTGGCCTGGTGTCTTGATTTTGTGCACGTCAACAAACAATTCCTTGCACCTGACAGTTCTTTTGGCATATTCTATGCAACGCATGCCTGGAATAATAATAAATAAATCGAGACTTTGCATTTCTGCAGTGCCTGATCTGAATGTGCTTTACAAACACAGCTAACCTAGCCTCATAACAACTCTGAGAGGAAAATGCCCTTATTATCATTTTACAGCTGGGAAACCAAAGTACAGAGAGGTTTAAGTGACTTGCTCAAGGTCACACAGGGAGTCAATGGCCATACTTACCCAATCTCTCTCCCTATCTACCCTGACTCCCCTAACCTTGAGAAGCAAACGTCTAAAAAGATTCTCACTTCCTTTGTCAGACAGTCTGAATCTAGCTCAGAACCTTTGCAGAGAGGCTGTGCGGCTTGCAGCGGGTCCACTTCTGAATGCTAAATAAGCTCCCAGACTACATACTTGCTCTCAGCGGAGCTTAAAAAGAAATCTCAGACAGTGCACTAAGATGTTGGCATGGCAACGTGGAAGAGAAAATCTGCACCCCCCGGCATTCTTAGATGCAACAGCAGCTTGTTTATGTGACTTATTTTTTTAAATGATTTGATGGCAGCCCTCTTTGCTTGGGAGATTAGGGAGCGTATCTTGCTTTGTATGAATAGGCATATATTTAATCTTTGCATGCCACGGTGTAGCTGCATTTAACTAGACACATATCTGGGCTGGGGGGAGGGGGAGTACGTGCAGCTGGCTGTGCTGGAGAGAGGCTGGTCTAAGTCACAGTGTCCTGCATGTGGGTTTGCGATTGTGGTTAGCAGTGAATTAATAGAGCATCAAAACCACAGACATTCGTTACCATAAAATGAAAATGAGAGAAAGTGATTTGCAATGAATATAGGTGACTCGGTTAATGCCCTGCCCAGGGGTGGTGGTAAACATTGGCAGAGCTTCCCTGCACCAGGATCTTCAGGGACCACAAAGCTCATAACTGCCTGAGGCTGCTAGCAAAGGACACGGAAACTTTAAAATGAGGTAAGCAATATACACTAAACTAGGGTTACCATATTTCAGCAAGCAAAAAAGAGGACGGGAGGAGCCCCGCCCTAGCCCCACCCCTGCCCCTCCCACTTCCCGCCCCCCCAGAACCCCCAACCCTCCCCCCGTTCCTTGTCCCCTGACTGCCCCCTCCTGGGACCCCTGCCCCTAACTGCCCCCCAGGACTCCACTCCCTATCTAAGCCTCCCTGCCTCTTGTCCCCTGACTGCCCCAACCCTTATCCACACCCCCACCCCCAGACAGACCCGTGGGACTCCCACGCCCCATCCAACCACTCCCCACCCCCTGACAGCCCCCCCCAGAACTCCCAACCCATCTAAACCCCTCTGCTCCCTGTCCCCTGACTGCTCCGATCCCTCTCCGCACTCCTGCTCCCTGACAGCCCCCCCCAGAACTCCCAACCCATCTAAACCCCTCTGCTCCCTGTCCCCTGACTGCTCCGATCCCTCTCCGCACTCCTGCCCCCTGACAGCCCCCCCCAGAACTCGCAACCCACCTAAACCCCTCTGCTCCCTGTCCCCTGACTGCTCCGATCCCTCTCCCCACTCCTGCCCCCTGACAGCTCCCCCCCAGAACTCCCAGCCCCCCAACCCCCCCGCTCCTTGTCCCCTGACTGCCCCCTCCTGGGACCCCTGCTCCTAACTGCCCTCCAGAACCCCACCCCCTACCTAAGACTCCCTGTTCCTTGTCCCCTAACTGCCCCCTCCTAAGACCCCCCCAACTGCCCCCCAGGACCCTACCCCCTACCTGTACCCTGACTGCCCAAAACTTTCTCCACTCCCCCCCAAAAGCTCCCCCCCCCAGTTTCTTGACTGCCCCCTCCAGAACCTCCCTGCCCCTTCTCCTGCCCCCTGGCCCCCTTACCCTGCTGCTCAGAACAGGGTGTTGGGCTCTGTGCGAGCCGAGCCGGACACGTGGCTGCGCTCCCCAGCACAACAAAACCCGGTCCCTGGCCCTGCACAGTGCTGCTGGACCGGGCTGCAGGGGAGAGCTGCCGGCTCAGAATGCAGGGCGGATCCGGCTCCTCTACAGCTGCTCCGGAGTCCAGCCCGGGACTTTCCTGCAGCCCTCCCAGCTGCTCGCTCTGCTCTGCCGGGGGAGGGGGGAAATCCCGGACATTTTGAGTGCTTTACAAATTCCCCCCGGACGCTATTTTTAGAACAAAAAGGAGGAAATGTCCGGGTAAATCCGGACGAATGGTAACCCTACACTAAACCCTCTTGGGGCACAGTCAGCCAGTGGAGTTACCCCAGGGATGAATTTACCTGCTGCTTTGGAAGGAGTCATAAAGGAAAACCTGCAAAATTTCACCCACCTAGCTATTTTAACTCCGATTACAACAAGAACTGTCAGAACCACTGCAAAGCAAAGCTTTATGCTTGTTTAATTGACCATTAGACAAATCCTCTGGCCTCAGATCTGCACTTGGATGGGAGATTATACCCTAGCATGGACCAAGATGATAATGATAATCTAAAGACCCCTTGCCATCATCCCTCCCTGCTGAACTTTGTAATGCACGCCTGCGTTTTTGCCATGCTGCCAAGCAAACAGGTTTCCTTCTGCTTGAATGAGAGACACTGCCTTTGGTACAGTGGGAGTGAGGGTGCGTCATGACAGCTATCTTTCCTGCTTGAGCCAGCTGTGTCGTTTGGAGCCACCGGCAGCCATCAATTTAGCAACGTCTGATGGAGAACTGACAAGTCGCTCCAGCCTCAGCTTCTCTCAGCGGCATGTTGCGAATGCTAAATAAGCTAAAATGGCCATAATAGGCTGAGAGGACATTTTGTTCACCACCAACTTATGCACATGGCCCCTGATTCAGGAAGGGCATTTAAACACCTGCTTAACTTTGACTCCAAAGGGACTTAACCACATAGTTAAAGCTGAGCACATGCTTACGTGCCCTTCTGGATTAGGGTTGCTTTCCTGAACCAGCGCCACGGCTGGTTTATATTAGTTTTTCTAATTTCTGGTATCCTTGTACCCTTTCCCCTTCCCCTCCTGTTGTGTATCTTGCCCTAACTTAGATTGCAAGTTCAGGGTGGGAGATGGTATTTTCCTATGTGTTTTGTGGCACGTAGCACAAAGGACATCTCTGACTAGGCCAACTGCACTAGGCCCTGGCTGCTGCGGTGATACAACTTAAAAATAATCATTATAAAATTCTCAGCCTTCTTTATGCAAGTGAAGAATCAGCCAAGTGACTTGGCAGTATGCCCTGCACAGGAGATGCTGAGTAAGAGCATCGTCAGCTCTACTGCTCCTTGGTCATTTGAGCTCAGGTGACGAGCAGAGGGGTTTGAGGAGGGAGACAGGTAGCTATTCACAGTACAAATGCTCTTGGCACCACTAAGGAGCTCTGCTGTTGGCCTCAGAGGATGAGCAAGACAGTTGCAAGAGACAGAGCTAGAGAGACACCTCTTGTGGAGGGGCAGGGTGACCTGGCAAATGGAGGGCTGGGAGCCTGCCAACAAAAGCCCCGTTTGCTTGCTTGCTGGTGCTGTGGAAGTATCATGATTAGTGTGTGTGCATGTCAGAGAGAGAGAGAGAGACGGGGTAGGAGAAAGGAAGATTAAATTAGGGAAGGGATCAGAGGGGAAAAAGTATGAATGTATCAAGGACAAATTGATTACCAGGCTGAGGCCATTTCAGTGCGAGGGAAGTTGGTATACAGATCCTACCGTGCTCATGAGGCTGCAGTTCAGCCCCCAGACTCTCCCAATTAGGCTTGACAAATGCAGCAGCTTTTGGAAGCAGGTTTGCAGAGGTGCCAGAGTCAAAGTGGGGAGAGGGTGCTCTGGCTCTCTTTGGGGCTGCTGGCCTGGTCCAGCTCCCATTAAAGTCAATGGAAGGTTTCCCCACTGGTTTTCAGTGGGAGTTGGGTCAGGCCCCAGCTGAGTACTAAGTGCTAGTGAACTTGAGCAAGTCTCTGAATCACCCCCTGTGCTGCAGAGTCAGCACAAGCAATTGCGCACAATTGTTCCACTTGACTGGGCTCAGACTCCACGTGGCAGTGCGGTCTCTCAACATTGCCTGGAGGAAGATTACAGTGTCTATAACGAGGGAGTGCAGGGGCCAGACACCGACATGAGAACCTACATTGTACGTTACTTAGTTTTATTGCGGTGATATTCTTTCTGACCCCAGGAGTACAGTATTACCAGGCAGACCGGTGGTTCAGTGTCCTCACAGTATGTCTACACAGCCCACGACAGCTGTAAAAGTGGCTGAGTATACAAGCTTTTGAGCATCTACACAGCTGGTTTTAGAGTGAAGCGTGAGCCCCGGGAGACTGAGTCCATTGATGGGCTGGGAGGTTCGCTGCTGCAGGCTGTGTAGATGTACCCATGGAGTGCTGCCCTGGGGGAGACCCAGCCTTGATTCCCGGCATGGAGTATTCGCTGCCACGGGCAGCGGGCCCTTAGAATGCTGAAATGGCTACAGGTGCCTTTCCTGGGGGTTGTGGATGAGACCAGCCCTGGCCAGACTCCTCAGCCAGGAGGCCTGACATCTGTGAATTGTGAAGCCTAAGCAACCGAGGGCAGTGTGCAGGAAAACAGTAGTATGGATCGGGGGGCTTTGTCCGCGTGATACTGTATGGTGGTTAAAGTGGGCGTGAGCGTGCTCTCGATCACCGTCTCTCTCCTTGGGAAATGAGAGTCTCAAAGCCAACTTGCAGGTACACACTGCTTCTGTTCCTCAGATTTAGTAACTGTTCCACGACGGCCCTTCGGTGCAGGATCCCCAGCTGCTTCTCTGGAGAGAGTTAATGCCTGTTTACAGACTAATGGGTCAGGGAGGAGTTTTGTAAACATATTTCTTAAATGTCTCCATGCAGCAGTGATCACCGCTCTATAAAATGAACAGCCCAATCAGGAAGTTCGGTAACAGGACTTGCTTCTCCCCAGGTTTCTTTTCAGGCCATTCTCCCCTCACTGCCCTGAATTAGCTCCCCTGAGGCAGTGCTCATTGTTTCTAGCAGGGCAGATGTTATTTCATCACTTTATTTTTACTGTCACTTCTTCCTTTTTGCGTGTGTCTCTTCTGTTTCTCTACTGTTTTCTGCCTCTTCCTTGCCCACTCGCTCTGCCACCAAACTCTTTCTCTCTCCCTTTCTTTTATGCTCATCTCTCCATTCCCTTACCACAAGCCCTGTATCCCTCCCAATCCTTCCATTCAGCCTCACTCTCCGCTCGACCCCCAAGTTCACTCCCTCCCGTTACCTCCCCAATTTCCCCTAATAGTTCTACATTCCCCTTCTCCTCCTGTGTCACCTACTGCCCATATTTTACCAATCTCTGGGCCCCACCAAAACACCATAAACCCCCCACCGCAGAGCCTAACCATCTATCATGTACTCCCTCCCATACACCTCTCCGGTGGATTTATATTTTCTGGAGAGGGAGGCTGGGCTAGTCACTTGTCTCACTGTTGGGCTATGGTCTCTGCTGTAATTTTTCAGCAGACTGTCCTCTCCCCGAATGTTTGTCAGTCTGTCAGGACCAGCATTCGGCACATTGGCAAACAGCCGTTTGTTCTCTGACATGGGATAAGACAACAAAGTACCCCGGCC